>NC_069001.1:10123668-10125746 GCF_001194135.2 Octopus bimaculoides | reverse complement strand
TATATATATATATATATATATATATATATATATATATATATTACATTGTATATATTACATTGTATTGTCTGTGCGTATCTTTGTGTCTGTATCCCCCACCTCATCATGACTTAGCGTTTCGAACAAATAAATAAATCGATAGAATAAGCACCCACTTTAAAATGTACTGGGGTCTACTTCTTCGACTTTAAGTCCTTCATGGTGGTGCTCCAGCATGACCACCGTTGAATAACTGAAACAGTGAAAATATAAAACATAAAAACGCTACCATACATTGCAATATATATTACATCATATATAAGCATATATATGTGTGTGTGTGTGTCTGTGTGTGTGTGTGTAAATGCATGTATGTATATACATACATATTTTTATATATGTACATATGTATATTTCTGTTAGACACTTGCGTATATCGTGTATTTATATATGTTGCAATGTGTATATGAACAATGTATAAATATAAACAGATTGTTCAACAAATATCCTTTTAAAAACAGCTCTCACTCGACGTACATAATAAATAACTCGACAGACGTAGAAAGAGAGAAAAAAAAAGAAAGCAAATACAGAACCCCCCCCCCAAAAAAAAAAAGGTGAAACAAAAAGAATAAATAAAAATACTGAGAAATAACATTGAAAATCTTTAAATTCAAAATCTTAATTCTATAATGAATAACATTTGCGGAAATAGTGTCTCAACGATTCAGAAATAAATGACTTTATTTGATTATATTTAAACTTCTTAGCTAAAATACACTTTAAATTACTCTAACTGCTTTGACATGAATGATTCTTGGCTTTCCAACCGCTACTCCTCACAAATAATTCCTCATTTCAATGGAAATATAATTTACCATATTGTTTTCTCCTTAATGTTCCAATATAATTAGTTACGACTCTATGAGTTTGAAATAACGTGAGTGACGCACAGACAGCTCTCTTTCTAATCTTGATGTATTGGTTTGTTGTTAATTGATGTAGTCTGAGGGAAACTAAATATCAATTTAGTTTTGCATGTGTGTTGTTCTTGTTGTTCTTATTGTTTTTGTTCGTGCGGTTTTTGTTGTTGTTGTTGTTTTTACTTAGAATTCAAAAAGCGGAAACAGGTGCAGAGGAAAGTGAATTTCAAAGTTTCTCTTCGTCTAGGCTTTATCATTACTTTTAACTTCGTTATTTTTATCAGGTTTAACCGTATTCAACATTGGTTCCCCAGACTTTAATTTCATTATGATTCATTAGCTTCATAGTAAACATTGGATGTAGATCTGTAGGTTAGTGAGGTTCAAGTCGAACCTAGGATGATTTGTAAATAAATAAATCATAACTCATTATATATCCAGCAACACGTATAACGTAACAGATATATCATGGCCGACGTCAAAGAGGGGGCCTGCTGAATAATTGCAAGCCTTTTTTAATAGCGTACAGAGAGCAGACAACTCGGCTAAAGGGACTTACACTCATAGAGAAACCTGTACGTAGACATCTGACTTGCAGAAATAGCAGTCATATAATCTTAAAACCAAATCATTTACTTATAGGGAGGGAAAGACACAATGAAAGATATAGTATGAGGTGACTTGGAAGACCTGGCTATAGGTGCAGGCGTGAGTGTGTGGAAAGAAACTTGCCTCTCCACCACATGTTTCTGGGTTGAGCCCTATTTTGTGATACCCTGGGCAAGTACCTTCTGCTATACCCTCATGTCGACCAAAGCCTTGTGAGGGGATTTGGTACATGGAAACTGACAGAAGCCCGTCGTATATCTATCTATGTACTACCTATCTGTCTATCTATCTATCTCTCTATCTATCCATCACTCTCTCTCTCTTTATATATATATATATATATATATATATACATACATATACAAACTATCGGGGTTTAGTTCAAAAGTGATCTAAACGGGTAGGTATGCTAGATAAGTGCCGTAACGGATTACTAGGGCTCCAAGATTATAGCCGAGACGGTAGTTATGGAGCCTTTGCAGATTTCCGATGCAGCGGTTATATAATTGTGAAACAGAACAACAAACATCAAGGCAAGGCAAACATCGCAGGTTGTATACGATATTA
>NC_069001.1:10121508-10123442 GCF_001194135.2 Octopus bimaculoides | reverse complement strand
ATATATATATATATATATAAATATAAATTAAACAATAGGGTAAAAAATTGGATATTAATTAATATCAATTTAATACCAGGGAACAAGCACATTAAAGGAATCGGGAGATTCAGAAAAAATATCTGAGATCTCAAAGGATTATTGTATATGTATATATAAAAATTATATATAAAGGAGGCCACTAGGTGGACTGCTGATGTGCTAGAAGAAGATCACATGTCATGTGTCTACTAAGACCGAGGTTTTAGTAGACAATCTATAGCGAGCTGCCATATCCACGATATATAGTGGGGTACCTTTAAAGGCAGCCTGCTTAGGTTTGTCCTGTTGTGGTTAATAGCAGCATTAAACACAGAAGTTGCCGCCGAACATCGGGCAGATACAGAGGGTGTATTGTGTAGCAAGAGGAACCATCAGATGCTGGATTAGATGTTTTGGATCTAACGAAGAAGTGATGTTAAAGCACGGTTTAGTCGACTAGCTAGTTAACCTATAGCTTTGGATCTAGCAGGAATCTACACCTGGCAGTTGGGAATCATAATGGTTAAGAGATGGTTTCACATTCCTCAAAACTCAGGAACTCCCGTAGCACGGTCCCACTACGGAATGCGGTTTTAAACTGATACACATGACATAATATTCTTTTCTACTCTAGGCACAAGGCCTGAAATTTTGATGGGAGGTGGCCGGTCGATTAGATCGACTGCAGTACGAAACTGGTACTTAATTTAGTGACCCAGAAAGGATGAAAGACAAAGTCGACCTCGGCGGAATTTGGACTCAGAACGTAAAGACAGAAGAAATACCGCTGGAGCATTGCATTTATTTTCTATCAGTTGTCATTTTATGGCTGGAATTTGGTCTACGATTGAGTTTTTAACAAATGTTCTTCTCTGAGAATATCCTTGAAAGCTTGACCAGTTCCGGGACCTTCGATATGAGTATTTACAATGTTTTTTTTTTAATATTTCAAGAGGTTTCTTCTCTGTTTCTGATTTTCATATTAAGGTTGTCTAGTTGAAAGAAGTAAAACAATTGTCTCGTCAATTATTCGCCCTCCTACTGACGGTAGCTTTCTTCCAGCACTTATTGAGTTCCCTGCCCCATCTCGATAGGTCAGTGCAGTAATCATTTAATCTTTTACTTGTTTCAGTCATTTGACTGCGGCCATACTGGAGCACCGCCTCTGGTCGAACAAATCGACCCCAGGACTTATTCTATTGGTCCCTTTGCGGATGGAAACACACAAGCATCGCCTGTCAAGCAATGGTGGGGGAACAGACACATACACACAGACAAATATATATATATATATATATATATATACACACGACGGGGTTCTTTCAGTTTCCGACTACCAAATCCACTCTCAGGGCTTTGGTCGGCCCGAGGCTATAGTAAAAGACACTTGCTCAAGGTGCTACGCAGTGTTACCTTGAACCCGGAGCCACGTGGCTGGGAAGCATGCGTCTCACCACACAGCCACGTTAATAGTTCTTAGGCGTTGGAACAGAAGTTCAGGTCTTCACAAGAATGAAAGGATCAAATTACCACACAGAGTTGTACCTGTTCTTCATGTTTCTTCTTGATTGCGTCTCTTTTTATTGATTATGCTCAGGTTATAATGCTACGGAGTATGGTTCATGTATGAAAATATTGGTACATTTTGGCTGTTTCCGTCTATGCATGCAGAGTTCCATTCCTCAAATCTTCTGTGGGTTTCAAGGGTGCACATAATGCTGTATTTACATCTATGCATCTGTGTAGGTGTATATATATATGTATTCATTTCTATATGTATTCGGGTGTGGAGACGCAATGGCCCAGTGGTTGGGGCAGCCGACTCGCGGTCATAGGATCGCGGTTTCGATTCCCAGACCGGGCGTTGTGAGTGTTTATTGAGCGAAAACACATAAAGCTCCACGAGGCCCCGG
>NC_069001.1:10120196-10121498 GCF_001194135.2 Octopus bimaculoides | reverse complement strand
TGTGAGTGTTTATTGAGCGAAAACACATAAAGCTCCACGAGGCCCCGGCAGGGGATGGTGGCGAACCCTGCTGTATTCTTCCACCACAATTTTCTGTCACTCTTACTTCCCGTTTCTGTTGTGCCTGTCATACTGTGTCATGCTGAATACTCATGAGAACTACGTTGAGGGTACACGTGTCTGTGGAGTGCTCAGCCACTTGCACGTTAATTTCACGAGCAGGCTGTTCCGTTGGTAGGATCAACTGGAACCCTTGACGTCGTAAGCGACGGAGTGCCAACAACAATGTATTTGGGTGGGTACGTGTGTATCATATATCCATATTTTTATGTCAGTTTCATGTTGTGATGATCACTTGTGAAGGTCTGATTGTTGGCGATTAAAGACCCGACAACATTCACTGAGCTCGCTTGGTGGAGAAAATATTTTTGGTGAGATTTTACGTATGTAAGCCTCTGAAAGTAACTTGCACAAAAACAAAACGTGCAACCGGTGTGAGAATCGAAACCACGATCTTGCGGTCTTGGTTGCAACACTTTTAACCACAAGGCCATGCGCCTTCACACACATACACACATGTAAATACACACACACTCACACACGAAAGCATCTACCTTTCATTCTATCTACACACACAAACACACACGCACACGAGTACATACACACACACACACACACATATATGGGATTAATTAACGTAGACGAGGGGTGATTTAGCTGTGTCAATATAGCAAATGATTATTTTCTCTTCAGCAAGTAAGACCTTAATGAGTTATTGGTGAGAAATTAGGTGAGAATAGATAAATTAATTAGGCGGACTTTAATAGAAACTGATTAGCCAGTAATCACTGGCCGCCGAAAACTGTTAGCAAAACAATCCATAACATAGCCACGGACACACAGACATGGTGTGAAGTTAGATTTAGTATCGGAAATGCAGCAGACACGTCCGGAGTGTGTGTGTATGCTCCATTGTTAAGATATAAGCGACACGGTGAATTGATGGAGTGGAACACACAGACACAGAATTTGCCTCTATTGCTATGTGAATGCCTAGTGAAAGGCTACAGAGAAAGAGGATTGACAGACGGCATAGAAACGCGCGTGCACACACCAACACAAACACGCACACACGTTCAGGGGCATACACACACTCTCTCACACACACACATAGAATGGCATACAGACAGAAAGACAGTTGGAGAGATTGAGAGATAAATAGGTAGATAGGTAGACAGATAGATAGATAAATAGATGATAGAGAGAGAGAGAGAGACAGACAGATAGACAAACAGCAGATAT
>NC_069001.1:10118341-10119666 GCF_001194135.2 Octopus bimaculoides | reverse complement strand
TCAGTCCCACTACGTGGTACTCTGGGCAAGGGTCTTCTACTATAGCCTCGGGCCGACCAAAACCTTGTGAGTGGATTTGGTAGTCGGAAACTGGAAGGGGCTCGTCGTATATATGTATGTGTGTGTGTGTGTGTGTGTGTGTGTGTGTGTATATGTTTGTCACATCTGTGTTTGTCCCCTCAACAACCGATGCTGGTGTGTTTACGTTCCCGTATGCTAGCGGTTCGGCAAACAGACCGATAGAATAAGTACTAGGCTTACAAGGAATAAGGTCTGGGGTCGATATGCTCAACTAAAGGTGGTGCTCCACCATGGCCGCAGTCAAATGACTGAAACAAGTAAAAGAGTATATATACGTGTGTGCGCGCGCGCGTATGTGTGTGTCTGTGTGTGTGTACAAATTGCATGTATGTTGAATGCGCAGGATGGTTCTGAAAACTGACGAATGAATCAGCGTTCATTATAAATATTTAAGCTTTCTCAATAACACGATGTTAGAACGTAATGGAAAACTAATTTTTCTGTTCCCTGTTATCGCATACAGACTCATTTGTTCTGTTGTTCAATCCATCATATAAACGTTTCAGTGAGTGGTTAATACGAAACTGACAAACAGAGTGACCGCAGGTGTGTTACCATTTTACCAGGACACGTATTTATTGCCATTGTGAGATGCCGTATCTTCTTCCGTTTGTCTGTTACTTGCTTTAGTCGTTAGACTACAACCACGTTGGGGCACCGCCTTGAAATATATGGGTGGAACCAATTGATCCCAATGGTATTTTTTCCACCCTAGCTCTTATCATATCGATGTTTCTTTTTTCCCCCGAACCGCTAAGTTTCGGGGAGTTAAATGCACTAACCACAGTTATCAAAAGGTGGTAATTGGCAAACACATTATCACAGAAACATACATACATACATACTATTCAAATAAATATACATATATGCATATACGACGGTTTTCTCTCAGTTTTCGTTTTACAAATCCATTCACTAATCTTTCTTTGGTTCTAGGCTATAGTCGGAAACCATGCGGTTGGGAAGCCAGTTGGAGACGATGTTTCCTGCTGCTAACCAGCAGTAGCATTCGTCCTAACCAGTCCTGCGGTCGATTTGTTCGACTAAAGGCAAAGCACCAGCATGACTGCTGTAAAATCACTGAAACAAGTAAAAGAAGAAAAGAATATATATGTATATGTGTGTGTGTGTGTGTGTGTGTGTGTGTGTGTGTGTGTGTGTGTGTTTGTGTATTAGGGTGTCAAGGAAGTTCTCGCAAAATCTTTAATTTTGGTTATAAATGATGTATTTTCAAATTAATTTTC
>NC_069001.1:10115247-10118289 GCF_001194135.2 Octopus bimaculoides | reverse complement strand
AATTACTTTGACTTTGTATATCATTTCAAAGCCCATTCTTCGCTCTATGTAAGCGCGTCACTTTTTCTTCTTTTTGAGTAATTTGGCTATTTTTTCTGGAACGTTGAAAACAACGTGGACAAAAAGCAAATTCGCAAAATTTTCTTATTCCAGTTCAAGCGAGGCCGAAAAGCTGCTCAAACAGCTCGCGATATCAACGGTGCGTTTGGCCCAGGAACCACTAATGAACGTACAGCACAATGATGGTTGAGGAAATTTCGTAGCGGTGACGAGAGTCTTGAGGATGATAAGCTTAGAGGTCAGATGTTGACAACGATCAATTAAGAGTCCTAGTGGAAGCCAATCTACGCACAACTGTTCGAGAGCTTTCTTCTGAATTAGACGTAACGTATACAATTTCGAACAACTTGAAAGAGATTGAAAAAAACAAAAGTACTTGAGAAATGGGTGCCGCACAAATTGAACAACAAGCGAAAAACAACAAAAAAACACCGTTTTGAAGTGTCGTCTTCCCTTGTTTTACGCCACAAGAACGATCCGTTTCTCGACATACTATATACGGTACGTTATTAAACACACACACACACACACATACACACGCATACACATCTACACATACATACCGGACGACTTAATTTCTTTTTATTAACCACACAGGGTAGAAACACAGGGAACAACACAAGGACAGAAAAAACCCCAAGGGCTGAGGAAAAATAAAATCGACCGAAAAGAATGGTAATGATAAATCGAAAGGTAGAATGACGTCTACTCGAACCGCACACTCCAGTTAACGTCATTGAAACTTTTTAGAGAAAAAAAAATTTTTTGACACGCGTTATTTTTTTTTCTCTCTTTCTCCTTGTGGTAAATATTTTTTCTAACTGTATTTGCTTGAAAAAACATACTTTTCTTTATATTAAGTAATTCATTATAATTACTTTTACGATGTGCCTAAATAAAAACCATCGTTATAGATCAGCATTTCTCAACCTTTTTCGCGATTTGGCTTCCCTTGGACATTGAAAAAATTTATTTCGGCTCTCCTGTGTTGATGAAAAATTTAATCCAGCTTCCCATGTATCTGAGATAGACCGGCCGGCTCATGACAAATCTGAGAAAAGGGGGAACCCGCAGAACTACCAGCTCACCAACTGCATCTGAGAGTTGGCGCGCCAATCATGCTGCTAAGGTATTTAGATGCTCCAATAATGTGCAATGGTACGCGGATGATTATCAAAAAATTGTGCTCCCGAGTTCTGTAGGCAACAATCTTGAATGAACTGGCCGCTGGATAAGACATACTTATAACTCCCATGCCCCTTATCCACTCCGATACGACCTACAAGTTTAAACAGATGCAATTTCCCATCAAGCTCTGCTTTCCATGACAATCAACAAGGCGCAGGGACAATCAGTGGCTGTCCCCATGGTCTTTCTATTTGTGCAACCGAGGGAAGGACGAAGAATGTTGTCTACCAAGAGGCACTCCAATGATAACAACGGCTACTTCAACTGCTCCAATTTCAACTCCGCAATTTTTTCATCGTCCTGCCAGCCCACGTAAGTCCAGTTTTGATTTGCTCTCCTTACTAACTCACCATGACATTCTTTTTTTTTCTACAAAGACCCGTCGCCCAAACACCACTTCGTATCCACTTCTTCCTCTTTTTATGTCTTCGTTTCTCTCTTCGCGTCGTTCTCTGACCGGGTGAAACCGGCCTTAGCTGCTAGTATATATATATATATATTTATAGGTATATATGTGTGAGGTTTATAATGCTACGGAGTATGGTTCATGTATGAAAATATTGGTACATTTTGGCTGTTTCCGTCTATGCATGCAGAGTTCCATTCCTCAAATCTTCTGTGGGTTTCAAGGGTGCACATAATGCTGTATTTACATCTATGCATATATATGTGGGTTTATTGATGAAAGCGCTTCTGATGCAAATCCCAAAAGATTTGAATATCGATTTAGGTTTTTCATAATGTGTCTATATTTAAAGCGGGGAGAGAGATGAAGGGAGGGAGAGATGCATTTACGTGTGTCTCTTTGTGTTTGTGTTCGTTACTTACCATTTATCAAAGCAATGGTCGTTTCTTTACGTTCCCATAAATTACCGATTCGACAAAAGCCAGGAATAGAATGACTACCAGTCCTTAAAACATGTACCACAGTCGATTTGTTCGACTAAGACAGTCGTCGCCAACGTACTGACCGCAGGACTTTCCGAATGGAAACTTCTATGATAAATTATATCTCATGCAGTTACTTTTTGAAAATTGTCGTCCCTGCGGCGTCTAAACTACTGAATGAGTGGCAAGTCCGTAATCCAATGATTGTAATAAATAACACATAAATGATAAAGAAATATTCCGACAATTAATCAGGGCCAAATATCACGTTTGGCAATGAGTTGTTGGGCAGGCATGCTAAAAATTTATTGAGTGAATGAGGAGGTCTCCAGGAAACAAATTCAAGTCTCTGAAGTTCTAATTAAAAATTTATCTTTTTTTCAGCGAAGTATAGTAAAGGGAGGGGCCAGTTGGAGAATATTGTATGAGATGGCGGGATAGCCAAAGCGACTAATTCTTTTGATTTCAGGTCTTACTTGTTCAAGGCTGAGGTTCTATCTATCTATCTATCTATCTATTAATTTATCCGTCGATCCATCAATCTATCTATTATCGAATCTCTCTCTCTCTCTCTTTATGTATGTATGTATGTATGCATCTATCTATCTATCTATCTATATATCTATATGTATGTATCTATCTATACATCCACCCATCCATCTATCATCTATTTATATATCTATTTACCTATTTATATATCTATCTACCTACCTATTTATCTATCTATCTATCTATTTATCTATCTATCTATCTATCTATCAGTCTGTCTCTCTGTCTGTCTGTCTGACTGGCTGGCTGTCTACATATCTCTAACTAATACTTATCTGTCTATCTAATAGTATATCAACCTATTTATATATATATATATATATATCTCCCTCTCTCCCTACACTTACTCTTGTATCC
>NC_069001.1:10114538-10115209 GCF_001194135.2 Octopus bimaculoides | reverse complement strand
AATACATTTTGGTACAAGTGTAGCATAGCAAAAATCGAACCAAGCTTCTCTGTCTGACAATGCTAACATGCTAATTACGCCGATTATTATTATTTTTGGTCCGCATATACGAATTCATTAATTAAATGTAGAAAATCACCAATTAAAGATCGATAGCAAAGCCAGGTGCGGGCAGTTACACACATAAACATTAACATAACAACCACACACGCGCGCACAGGACATAAACAAGGAAACACGTGTACATATTTCATGTCTGTGTGTGTGTTTGTGCGGTTGTGAATGCGTGTGTGTGTGTGCGGTGCGCGCGTCTGTATGTGAATGTGTGTGCGTGTGTGTGTGTGCGTATGTGTGTATATGTGTGTATATATTCAGTGTCGAAAACATTGATGTGCATTCACAAACAATGCTTAGACACATCACACATGCAAACCAAAGAGATCTTTATTGGCAACGGTCAAAGTTTTGTTTTGCAAGTCTAAAGGCGGAGGCGAACACACGAACACATACATCTAACGTAGAGACTGCTGTGGCCATCAGTCAGTAAGCCTGCTGTTATTACATCTATCAGTCTATCTATCTATCTCTATAACTATCTATCTATCTATCTATCTGTCAGTCTCTATCTCTCTCTTAATATATATATATATATAAATATATATATATATATA
>NC_069001.1:10111073-10114274 GCF_001194135.2 Octopus bimaculoides | reverse complement strand
GGGTGCAGATTGCATTGAATAATCAGGTGATGGAGTCGTCTTCCTGGGGTGAAAAGTAAATGTAACGTCGGTTCCTACAGCACAACCATGTTGATGTGGCGACAACCGTTCCACACACACGCACCCCACACACAGCCACCCAACACATATATGTATTCTTTCATTCTTTTATTTGTGTCAGTCATTTGACTGCGGCCATGCTGGAGCACCGCCTTTAGTCGAGCAGATCGACCCCGGGACTTATTCTTTGTAAGCCTAGTACTTATTATATCGGTTGTCAAGCGATGCTGGAGGGACAAACGCAGACACATAAACACACACACACATATATACATATACATATATACGACGGGCTTCTTTCAGTTTCCATCTACCACATCCACTCGCAAGGTTTTGGTCGGCCCGAGGCTATAGTAGATGACACTTGCCCAAGGTGCCACGCAGTGGGACTGAACTCTGAACCATGTGGTTGGTAATTTTGCTACTTACCACACAGCCTATCTGTATATATGTAATATTATATTATATTATATTATATTATATTAAGGGCATTACTACAAGTAGATGCTTCACGATATTACGGATTCTTAAAGTCAAAACAACGCGAGGCATTTACGTATAATAATGCCCTTAATATAATAAATTCATTCAAAGGAAAGAATTATATATTTTGTATAAATTTTTCCCCTCATCAGTATTATTGTTGCGAGCTGGCAGAATTACTAACGCACTGGACGAAATGTTTAGATCGCTTCGACTCCACCATGTCAGCTAAGTCTTGCTCAACAACAACTTTAATTTGGATGCTCTTTTGCACCATTGACTGGTCACCAATACACGAAGGTGTTTCTAAACAAAGGACACATAAAAATTCAAATTGATCCCTGGCGTCATGTACGGAACAAGCTTTGAGCGCTGTAGGGATAACGATAATCATGTCTCTATATAATATCTGGTTTCAGTTTAAATAACAGATTTAAGACTATTACCACTAAAGAGGTGGGTATAGAAATGGCCGCTCAAGTCTGTAACATAGTAATTAATTTTATACTCTGCTATATTAAACGAGGAAGAACATATTATATAGTGTCGTTCTAGAGCCTACACTCTGAAAATAAGAGTAGGTGGTTCCTTATTAGAACGTCAATGATCCCTTCTTTCGCGCATTGTGGTTGATCTGCGGATATATAACAAAAGAAACACATCGATATGGTTTTCGAGTAACTGCTAAACCACAAACTACAAACTTTGATCTCCCGCACAGAGTCAAGCAGCACACGCGGAGAAGCACACTCTAGCAAAAATACACAAATGCATAAAAAAAAAAAAACATGCTTACACCCTAAAACGGGCATATATATGCATACACGTATAGATAAATGCATCAGCCAGACACACAGACACATAGGCAGATACACACACACATACACAGAGATATTTTGTTGTAGCACAATAATCAGCATGATATATTCTCTCTCCTTTCGCTACAGCATACAGACGAACAAACGCACTTCACCCACTACACACACGCACGCACACACACACACACACGCATACAACCACCCACATGCCTATATAGACACACGCACCAACACACACACACATACAAATAAGCTCACTCGAGTTACTTCCCTTGATATGGGAGCAGACGATGCTGTACTGATAAGAAGTCCGAGTAAATAATTTCGTTCGGTCCTATGTACCGAATACCTGGGGTGGCTAGCTTCTACCAGGATGTCTGAGATTAGTTGTATCTCATAATAATGGTTTGTGGTTTTCGTCCTCTCTTTGAACGTGTATCAACAATATTCCTAAAAGTTTCTTGTGAGAGTAGTCATAATTTGAAGACCCCGGGTAGAATGTACTTACCTTAATATCTGTCTGAAAGAATTTGCCGAACAGGAACCGGGTAGAAATCAATTGAATATGTGTTGGTATTGGAAAGATATATACATGGTTTTTGTTGGCACTCCGTCGCTTATGACGTCGGGGGTTCCAGTTGATCAGATCAACGGAACAGCCTGTTCGTGAAATTAACGTGCAAGTGGCTGAGAACTCCACAGACACGTGTACCCTTAACGTAGTCCTCGGGGATATTCAGCGGGACACAGTGTGACAAGGCTGACCATTTGAATTACAAGCAAAACAGAAAGAGGAAGAAAGAGTGAGAGAAAGTTGTGGTGAAAGAGTACAACAGGGGTCGCCACTATCCCCTGCCGGAGCCTCGTGGAGCTTTAGGTGTTTTCGCTCAATAAACACTCACAACGCCCGGTCTGGGAATCGAAACCGCGATCCTACGACCGCGAGTCCGCTGCCCTAACCATTGGGCCATTACGCCTCCACTATTTGTAAACGATGAATGCAGTAATGCACTGCAACGGTGCATTATCGCATCTACATGATTTCGGCATAATCAAAGGATTCTTTTATCTTTCTTTTAGTTGTTTCAGTAATTAGACTGCGGCCATGCTACGGCACCGCTTTGAGGAAATTTTAGCCACTCCACAATTTTTATGACGAATTACATGTAAGATCTGTTTCACGAAAGCCCTACGTAAAACTGTACGTATGTATGTATGAATGTATCTTTGTATGTATGTATATATATATATATGTGTGTGTGTGTGTGTGTGTGTGTGTACCTATGTATGTATATATGTATGTATATATGTACTTATCAATGTATGTATATATATATATATATATATATATATATATATATATATATATATATATATATATATATATATATATATTGTTACGATCAGACAAATTATAATGTAAGAAAAAGGGGTAAACTTCTGATCGCAACAACAAAGTGTTCAAACAGGGAAGCAAATGTTCATATATGGAGATTATGTCCAGTCCTCAATTGTTTGAAGGTAGGTGGTGAACGGTCCAACCCGTATGCAGCTCCGTCTCTTGTTCTGGTTCTATTCGCGCCAAGCTCCAGCTGTCTTCCCCACTCCCCATTTTAACAGGAAGTACGAGATTACCTGCGTTGCTCGTTAACAGGAAGTGATCGAGTTTACCTGTCTCGTATTATGCTAACTTCCGGTATATATATTTGGTTATTCATACCAAACAGTCTTTGTCAAACGTTTATCTCGCCACCTTCGGAAAATATAGGGTAAGTTCTCACCTTTTATTATATTATAGGTATACATAACAATATATATATATATATATATATATATATAT
>NC_069001.1:10109263-10111063 GCF_001194135.2 Octopus bimaculoides | reverse complement strand
AACGAAAAATGTTATTACAAGTTATTACTTTTATTTGTTATTACTTTTATTTGTTATTACTTTTATTTGTTATTACTTTTATTTGTTATTACTTTTATTTGTTATTACTCGTTACTTTTATTAAATAATTTAAAATAACGCAAAATATTTTTGCACTTTAAGAAAATGAATTTTTCTTTATTAATTGATAATTATAAATTTGAAAATAGGATATAAAAAATAATAGTACTACATAAATAGTTAGTACAATAAATAGAATAGTACAAACAATAGTAATATATTTTCGTAAAATCCATTTATAATAACACATTCACAGTAATATTTGCTTTAGTTATTGCTTAAATTATTGCCAAGTCTTTACATATTTAGTCTCGACCCAATGAATTTGCCTACCATATATACTATTCTACTTTGAATAAAACTAGTTATATTGGTACTTATGGCTCTTATTTTTTAAGTATTCTGGTGTGTCAATATTTTAACAAAATGATGGTACCTTTTTTAATTATAATGTTACGTTGTAAATTAAAATCAAATAATTTTTCATATTAAACTTTTATTAGCTGCAATATTTTGAGTAAAAATGTTCTTGTTCTGTACTTTACCAGATGTAATAACTTGTTCTGTACTTTTCCAGGTTCAGAATCTTAAGAAAATTATTTCTCTTGTTCGCATTTTTCCAAGTAATCCATGAGTTTTCCAGGCTATGCTATTATGCTAATTAATAATGTGTCAAATGTGTGAATTAGCTGTGTCTTTGATAAAATGTTTCGTTACCTCAATGACGCCGGTGACATGTATTAAACATCCCTTATAGAACTATATTCATAAGACGGCATCGAACTATATTATCACACTCAAATTTGAGAAACAAACAGTTATAACTTTTTTCTTTTAAAACTTCATTGCATAAGATTGATATCATAAAATTCCTCGAATTGAGCTCTATCATTTAAGTTCAATTGAAATAAAATAAAATGTTAATTATATTTAAATCCAATTTTTTGCCATATATTTTTTTCATGATATTTCACCTCATAACTTCTTTGATACACATTTTTGTTGCATGTGAACAAAACTATGATATTCTTCTTGCCTTCTTCTATCATTGAAACTAAGATAAATATATATATATTGCTTTGAAAATAAAAAAGTTATTTAGATTTAAACTTGATTGGTGGCGTTACGTAATCTCGTATAAGGTTGCTATAAATTTTGATGTAAACTTTTCCCTACTAGATCAAATCTCAAGTTTCTTATGCCAAAATGTAGTCAGGGATCAGACCTATTCAAATATTTTAACAGTTTTCTATTTAGTTACGAAATGAATTAACGATAAGCTCTGAAAGATGCAGCGTGTGGGTATTTAAGTCACAATATATGGATTCAAGTAATCCGGTAGTACTCATAAAAAAGTACCTTAATGTGTCATTTGTTCCTTCTCGTGCCATGTCTGACTCATAAGGGCTGGTTTCCTGGTTTCATTGGTGTATAGGTTCCCACCTGGACGGGACGCCGGCCCGTCGCAGGTGAGCTGCTAGATGCAGGAGGAAAGAGTGGGAGAAAGTTGTGGCGAGAAAGTCAGCAGAAGTTCGCCAGAGCCGCGTGGAACTTAGGTATTTCGCTCATAAATACACAAATCACCCGGTCTGAGATTCGAACCCATGACCCCTTGACCGGCATGCTAGCGCTTCTGCCAGCTCGCCACCTTCATATATTTTCTATAGCACGAATGTATATTTGAGTTGATGATAATTTAACTTTGTCATTTAACTTCGTCGGCCATGCTGGAGCACCGCC
>NC_069001.1:10101364-10107029 GCF_001194135.2 Octopus bimaculoides | reverse complement strand
TATATATATATATATATATATATATATATATATATATTTATATAGAGAGAGAAATATATATCTATATATATAACACACTTGTTTTCAATATCCGTTTACTAATTCCACTTACAAGGCTTTGGTTGGCACGAGGCTAGATTGGAAGACTACACAGTGTATCCGAACACATAACCATGTAGTTAAGTAACAAACTCCTTACCACACAGCCACATTTACGGCTAGATGTTTGAGCAATAAATCATATATTGGCTTTAGCTATGTAGTCTACGTATATAAGTGTAAAAATATCGATTTTATGAGGATGTAAATGGCTTCTGATAAAATAGATTTCTATGTAATTGTGCATAACAGATTCCTATGTATTTGCCTGGTAAAATTAGTATTATAGCTGAATAAAATAAACAGATTAGACTTGTCTGTAACGGCATTGAACATAAGTTTGGTAGTGTACAGTTGAAGTTGAATCAGGCAACAACACTTTTTCAAGCCTTATTCTTTCTTCTATGCTTCCAGAAACTCACGTTAATTTTCATAGATCCAAGCGCCTGCAATCTTAGCTTTGTTCATCAATCATCATTATGATTCACTTCACCTTAATGAAGAATGCAAAATGTAATTCAGAAACCCAAGCAAAAATACCCAATAGAAGGAAATTCTTGACAATATAGAATCAATGTTTTTAGAATTCATCATAATTGCGACCATCAGGATATTACCGAAGTAAATGCATTCAAGAATATATAGATAGACCAACAAAAATATATCGCATCCCCAACTTTGCAACATAAAAAACTGCATCGCCAGTTATTCATCAGAAATAGAGGACTTGATGAAATCAGAAAAAACTTCAAGCACAACAGAACAAAAATATAGACGTACTTCAAATTTGTGTAACAGATAAGATAAACTTTAGGAAAATAGAAAACTGACAAGCGTAAACCACGATAGAAACTATAAAATATATAAGTTCATTAGAAAGATTAATATGAATAATAATCAAGGCCACACCAGAGTGATATAACAATAAAAAATCTCAAATAACATATTTACATTGCAATTCTAAGCAATAACCCCTTCTTGGGCACTTCTTGAATGTCTAGTATCAAAAATCAGGCAAATAGAGGAGGGGAAAAAATAAGAAGCATGTATGTTATTGTCATCTGACAAAGCAGTCAGGAAATCAAAAATTTCAAAATCCGCAGTCAGCCTCAATCGTAATTATATACACAAATCTATTAGAGCCTGGAAGTATCACTGCAATCACTAACTTCTACGACTACTGCAATTATCAAATATTTGGACGGTGAGGAGGGGAGCAGCCATAACAATTCTAAAGCTCTACCATAAATCAGGTGGCATCATATCATGCAGGAGGACTGACTTCTCATCTACATCCTCACAAATATTTCACAGACAAATTCACGATATCTCTAACTCACATATCGTCCTTTCGAAATAACAACAGAATGACAACCAATAAACACAGCCTTTCTATAATTCACGAAAACTAATCCCATTCAAAGTAACACGGAAAACATGGACATCTAGAAAACATTTGTCTCTAGCAATCCGCTTATGCAAAATGATGCTTAGCTTCATCTTCATTGTCAATGCAAAATAAGCGAAATTTGACCTGCTATATCAAGCAGCCAAATCGCCCTGAAATGAAAGCCAGCTGTCTTGAATGTTTTTTCTACTCTAGGCACAAGACCCGAAATTTTGTGGGAGGAGCCAGTCGATTAGATCAACTCTAGTACGCAACTGGTACTTAATTTATCGACCCCGAAAGCATGTAAGGCAAAGCCGACCACTGCGGAATTTGAACTCAGAACGGAAAGACAGACGAAATACCGCTAAGCATCTCGCTCAGCGTGTTAACGTTTCTGCCAGCCCACCGCCTTAAAATTGTATTTTGAATATTGCAAGGCGGCAAGAGTACAAAATTGCTAACAACGCCCAACAGAATTCTTAACTGCATTTCTTTCTTTTTTTACGTTCTGAGTTTAAATTCTTTCGGGATCGAATTTGCCTTTCATACTTTCGGGGTGCCGATAAGAAAAGTACCAGTTGAGTAATGAGGTTGATGTAATCGTCTTATCCACTCTCCAAAAGTTGCTGGCCTTGTGCCACACTTTGAGACCTGTCTAGAAACACAGCTATGTCAACTGTCTAGAAACACAGCCATGCTGAAATAATTAATGCATTCTTCCAGGAGTGAATAAAAAAATTCTCAAACTTAGATACTAACATGGGTCCCCATATATGTATTCTAAAGGCTCAGGGGCCCCACTTACCATCGGGCAAGCCGGCAACCTGGCCAGTCCGCCACTGGATATATGTGTATGTGTGTGTGCATATACTTGTGTGTCTGAGTTTGTCCTCCACCGTCGCTTGACAACCGTAGCGGGTGTGCTTACGTCCCCGTAGCCTAGCGGCAAAAGAGACCGGTGGAATAAATGCTAGGCTTACAAGGAATAAGACCTGGGGTCCATGTCTTCGACAATAGTTGGTGCTCCAGCGTGGCCGCAGTCAAGTGATTGAAACATGTACAAGAAAAGAATAAATGATTATATATACATACATATATATATGTGTGTGTGTGTGTGTGTGTGTGTGTGTGTGTGTGTGTGTGTGTGTGTGTGTGTGTGTGTGTGTGTGTGTGTGTGTGTGTGTGTGTGTACGATGTGTGTATGCGCGTGTGTCTGTATAAATGTATATATTTACTTAAATATACCGTACGTATGTATATACACATATGTATATAAGTAAATATACATATATATATATATATATATATATATACTTATATGCATATATATATACATATGTATATATATATATATACTTATATGCATATATATATATACATATGTATATATATATACTTATATGCATATATATACATATGTATATATATATGTGCATACATACATACGGTATATGTAAGTAAATATATACATCTATAGAAACAGACACATGCGCATACACATAGACTCACAAACACACCCATGCACGCAGACTCGCCCACACATATATACACTCGTAATATTGTAAAAGCTGCGTAATGTGTATAATTTGTTTGCTACGTGTATGTTTCTCTGTGTACCTGAGTGAGTGTATATATTTCTGTGAGGTATGAATGTGTGTGTGAGAGTCCGTATGTGTGTGTGTGAGTGTGTAGATGTGTGTGAGAGAGAAAGAGGGAAAATGCGCATTCCACTCAGTGTGTGTGTATGTGTGTGTTATTGTGTGTGTGTGTACCTGCGAGTCCTAGTGGAGTGTATGGATGTGTGAGCGTGTTTCGTGCTCATATTGCTTGAGGGAGCAGAAATAATTTGATGTAGATGAATGCAATAATAAGTAATAATACGCGAAGAATTATATAGATATAGCTACCACATATTTCTATAGTTCTATAGTTTAACATCAATACAATAGACCATCGGACGGAGTTATACATCTTGAAAGAAAAAGCATACGTGTGTGTGTGTGTATACATATATATATATATGTATATATATACATACGTATGTATATAAATATATATGTACATACATATATAAATATATTCTTATACATGCATATACATATATATTCATATACATACGTACATATATATGTATGTATTATGTATGTATGTAAAACTTTAGCTATGGAAGCACGTACGTATCGTATGAATTTATGTATTTATGTATGTATGCGGACATATATATGCAAGAGTTGACTTCAGACGATTTGAAACTCCGTTATCTATTGTTAAATGGAAAGTTTATGTTAAAATTATGCAAAATACGAAACAGTGGCACAGCGTCGTTTACAATAATATTACGTAATGGGACGCTGAATGACAAAGACTTTTACTGTTGAATAGATATATCCGTACTCCAAAGCGAAAACATGACTAATTTCAAAAAGCATAAATGTACAATTTAGCCTTACAAGTCTATCAAGTAGAGTATAGGGAAATGAATCAACGGCGAAAGTAGATAATGGTCGATATTTACATATTTCTTCTTTTTCATTCCTGTTTGATTTTATTATACTAAATTTGTTTCGTGTCTTTGTAAATGCGAGTCTGATCACACATCCGTTGTACTTTAAGCAAATCAGCTATCTGCTACCTTTATCCGAAACAAAATCACTTTCCTACTCGTCTTTGCCAAAACTTTGTCAACGAGAATAATTTTATTCACACTACACAATCAAGAAACGGCAGTTTAAACAGAAAACTGCTAGATTATATTTAATAAAGATTTTCCTAGCTTTGCAATAAATTCTTAGTCAAGCAAAAAATCATCATAAAATGGCTAACCTACAGAGCGCAACTAATCATTGTATATTATAGCAATAAATGACTCGCGAACTTTCATGTCAATTGGAAATATTTAGTAGCTTTAATATTGACTGCAATTCTTTATAACCCCTGTTCGCCTTGAAATTCATCCGCCCATTTGAATCTCTTTAAGTGTTTTGCGCGACGTTTTCTCATATTTCTCTCGATATATCATTCTATAGCATACTTCTTTACATATCTTATCTATTATGGGCCATCTACAGCCAACCTAACCAACGCCTACCCTCTACATATGTTCATCTGAATATCTCTCATACTTTATGCATTCCGACATTACTATACGCTCGTAATATTATTTGGCAAGTTTTCCTCATACAAGTTATTCTACAGAAACATAAGATGAAGTAGTATTATGAAAGGCCTATTTGTTTTCTCTTAATGTAGCTGGAAATGGCAATGGGGGAGAAAAAGAAAGAATATTATATTGGAGACATATATAAATATATATACATATATATAAATTACTATATGACTTATAGCTGTGTTTTGGCTAAAAATTACACATAAGATTATGTGCCCCTATGATTTCTATGAAGCTGAAAAGTTTCATCTATGATTAGAAACACACACTAAGTTATTTACGATGACACAGACATATTCAAGTAATTTGTGTTTGTGATATATTTGAAAAATGTTCTGTACGCCTGGACGCATTCAGATATTAGAGTATCATAAACAGCGATATGAAGATAATATGTACAAAAGGGGAAAGACATTGAACACAAGAGAGAGTAATAAAAATAGTGAACACACAATATATATATATATGTGTGTATGTACATGAGAGAAACAGACAGACGTAAAGACAAAGTAAGAGAGGGATTGAGCGCATTTGTGTTGTGAGGGTATTTTCGTGCGCGCGTGTGTAGGTGTGTGTGTGTTTTAGAACGACGACAGACCACACGCGTAATGTGCAATTGTATATGTCCAGAAACACATGTACACACATTGCTATATGTATATCTATTAGACACGCGCACAGACACAGATGCACACACATGCACATGCAGTTATATGTGTGTGTGAAAATATACATACATACGTACATATATATATATATATATATATATATGGGAGATTATACAAATAATAACAACAGACGAGGACAGGTGGTGTAAATAACAAAAGTATATATTAGTATGACGCTCGGGAATACGGAAAGTCTTTGACGTTTCGAGCTACGCTCTTCAACAGAAAGAATACGGGGACAAGGAGAAAAACACGGAGAAAAAAAAATTGAATAGTGTTCAGTCAACGGTCAATCATAATATATAGTCAATCATATATATATAGTTATTTATAAGTTCATAT
>NC_069001.1:10099428-10101129 GCF_001194135.2 Octopus bimaculoides | reverse complement strand
AAACAGCCTGCTCGTGAAATTAACGTGCAAGTGGCTGAGCACTCCACAGACACGTGTACCCTTAACGTAGTTCTCGGGGATATTCAGCGTGACACAGTGCGACAAGGCTGGCATTTTTTGAAATACAGGTACAACAGAAACAGGAAGAAAGAGTGAGAGAAAGTTGTGGTGAAAGAGTACAGCAGGGTTCGCCACCATCCCCTGCCGGAGTCTCGTGTAGCTTTAGGTGTTTTCGCTCAATAAACACTCACAACGCCCGGGCGGGGAATCGAAACCGCGATCCTATGACCACGAGTCCGCTGCCCTAACCCCTGGGCCATTTCGCCTCCAGAAATCAGGAATATAAAAGCAATAAAAGAATGGATTAAGAGAATTATCGAAATTATAAGAATATTTATTTCGATTATTTTACATGAGATAGTTACAGGAAAGGAAAGACATGAACTGAATTGATTAGGGAAAGTCTAATAAGTATTAGGTAAATGCACTCGAAAGAACCCAGATGAATTTCTTTCTCATCAACATGAAAAAGAAACAGAAAAATGCAAGCTTCATTAGCATTCAACATTCTGAACGGACAAAGCATGATGTACCGTAAACCATGTGCCACCTCTTGTGCTTTTTGGCTGTCTGTCAGTTATTTTAGTGTTGTTTGCAATAATGGAAAAAGCAGTTTGACATTAATGCTGGGTACAGCTTGATATCGATTCAGAAATAATTGTTTTCAGTACTTTGTATATATTTAGGTGCAAATCGATCATAACATATGAGCAGTATCATTGCATCATTTCTACTCAGCAATTAATTAATCTAAAGAGCATAATAGGCAGAAATATCAGACTTGCGCATCAAAGACATCTTTATTAGAGCCCCGGAGATGTTATAAAAGATAAGTTGAATCAACATGTGTCGAAACTTACTGTACGTTAAAAAAGCGGGAAGAGCTCACTAGATAATGCAGTCCTAGATATTGTTATTGATAGTGGTGGACACGGAAGGAATGCAATTCCTTATTGGTTTGTTCAATTACTACTGATTTTTATGGATTGATAATCAACTGCAAAACATTACTTAAGATTTATATATCTATACCTGAGATCATGGATTTTGGAGTTTTTTCACAGATTAACCATGATATTTTAGACCTAGAATCCAAGTTATGCCATCACTTACCGTATCAGGTTATTGAAAAATGCATGGGATTAAAGACAAAAGACTACGGTTTGAAGAATACATAGCTATGTGTGTTAGCCCTTCGTGCTAACACACACGAACTCCGTTGTTGACCCCATCAGCTGGGTACATCACTGATTGATTAAGCTGGGTTAATCCCTTTTTTTAGAAACAGCTTTCTGCTTAATTATGTAAAATAATTACTGAATTCTGACATTATGACATGACAAAAATAATTTACACATAGATTCTACCGTTGCTTTGTGGCAAGGAACTTACTTCCCAACCACATGAGACATGATTCCACGTTCTGTCTCGCAGCGTGGCACCTTGGGAGGGTGTATTGTAATTTAGCCTCGGGACGACCAAAGCCTTCAAAACCGGTGGTAGACTAATATGCATTATTATTAAAGCTGCCAAAACTCTGAGTAACATTTTTTTGCGATATTTTTGTGACGTTTTTGCAGCCTTAATAATGACGTATATATATATGTGTGTGTGTGTGTGTTTGTGTGTGTGTGTGTGTGT
>NC_069001.1:10097597-10099328 GCF_001194135.2 Octopus bimaculoides | reverse complement strand
ATATATATATATATATATATATATGTTGATATGTATAAGTATATATGTATATATATATATATATTGATATGTATAAGTATATATGTATATATGTATATATATTATGTATATATGTATGTGTATATATATTGATATATATTATGTATAAGTATATATATTGATATATATATATATAAACACACACATACACACACACATATATATATACATATGTATATACACAGATACAAACACACAAACATATATACGTATGTATGGATATTCTTATGTATATATATATATATATATATATATATATGTATGTATATGTATATATATCATACGTGCAGGTATGTGTGCATGCGCGTGTGTGTGTGTAGGTACGTGTGTCTGTGTGTGCGTGTGTGTAGGTGCACTTGTACATGTGTTTTTATACGCATCATCGGTTGTGCACATGTGTGAGCATAAGCCTGTGCGTGAATGCGCTTGTGTGATGTGATCTGATAAATGGGTTTTCCACCGATCATGGTACTGTCATCATCCATTATCACAGCTACTGGAACACCATCCACACAGATACACATACACACACACACACACTTAGCCTCATGCATATTTCCCTATTTCTCTCTCTATCTATCTATCTATCTATTCATCTATCTGTCTCTCCTTACCATTCTCTGAGGCCAGTTCATCATCTCCTTAATCAGCGATATTCAATGAAAGCCTCAAAGCTAATCGCACATCTTTCTCTTCTCTCTACTTATCCGCCACATTGTCCTAACTTCCTTATAATTTCCATCTCCGCAACATCAAGCATTTTCTCATTGATATCAGTTTAAATAATCTTTTGGATCTCACATGAAACCGAAAACACAACGCCAAAGACTCATGTTGTCGTCTTATTTTTGCTTCTTCCTCTCTCGTTCTTTTTTTTTTTTATTCTTTTCTATTCTTTTCTCTTTTTGTTCGTCCTATCCGTTTGCTTGTCTTTCATTTTACCATTTTTCTTCTCTCTTTACACATCTCACCGATTACAGTATTTTCTTAGCTTATTTTCTTCTTTTATTCTGCTTCAGCTTTTTTCTTTGTGTGTTTTTTTTGTTTCTGTTATTGTCATTGTGTAATTCTACCCCGCCCACAGCAATTCTTTGATAACTACTACTACTACTACTACTACTACTACTACTACTACTACCACCACCACTGCCACATCCACCAATTATCACCATTACTAATGTATTCGACGGAATGCAATGAGAATGATGTGTGTGTTTCTTTGTGTCTGTGTTTGACCCAATCACCGTTTGACAACCGGTGTTGGTATGTTTACATCTCCGTCACTTAGCGGCTAGGCATAAGAAACCGATAGAATAAGTACCAGAGTTAAAAAATATAAGCCTTGGGGTCGATTTGTTATATATCAGGAGCACTCCGTCGGTTAAAATGACGAGGGTCCAAGCTGATACGAACAATGAAACAGCTTGCTCGTGAAATTAACTTGCAAGTGGCTGAGCACTCCACAGTCACGTGTACGCTTAACGTAGTTCTCAGGGAGATTCAGCTTGACACAAAGTGTGACTATGCCGGTCCTTTGAAATACAGGTACTACTCATTTTTGCCAGTTGAGTTGAATGGGGCAACGCGAGATAAAGTGTCTTGCTGAAGGACACAACGCATCGCCGAGAATTGAATCCACGGCCTTACGATCGTGTGCCGAACGCTCGAACCACGTGCCTTGACAAATATATA
>NC_069001.1:10093901-10096401 GCF_001194135.2 Octopus bimaculoides | reverse complement strand
TACATACATACATACATACATATATATATATATATATATATATATATATATGCATATATTTATATGTATGTGTTTAAATATATATGCATGTATATGTATATATGTATATAGATATATACTTATATACATTCATGCATATATATACATATATATATTTATATACATATATATATTTATATTCATATATATATATATATTAATTTATATATATATATATATATATATATATATATATAGCAATGTGTGCGTGCATATTCAGTATTCTTTCCTTATAGAGACACACACACTCACACATAATACATATATTATGTTCACACGAAATACATAAGAAAATACAGATTATATAGATAGATATATTGCTGTATTGTCGACGGATATGAAGAAGATAACTGAGGGATGGAGGCAGGTAAAGACGTTCTTAGGAGAAAGCAGCGAATTATCATAAGTGTCACAATATATATATGTATATATAAGTTCCCAGACTATTTGCCGAAATTTTAACATCATTTCCTTCGAAATAGTCACTTTGAGCAGCAATAAACCGATCCCAGTATTACTGTCACTTTTGGAATCCGACCTGGCAGTCATTTTCCGTAATTGAGTCGAGAACCTTCTGCGATTCGCTCTTGATCTCGACAACGATGTTAGAACGACATCTTCCGAGCTGTATTTTCATTATGGGGTAGAGTTGGAAGTCAACATGTGCTAAATCTGGTGAACTGCGCAACCGCAGAAGTGAAACAAAATTGTTTTGAGCGAGAAACTCGGGAATGAGGAGAACTTGGTTGACAGTGTTCCTTGTTGTCGTGAAGAATCCATTTTTTCGCGTTCCTTAGATGCGGACGCTTTCGCCGAATTTCCTCCCTCAAGCGCTTCTAAACGTTGCAGTAAACTCTCGGTTGATAGTTTGGCCCTGGGGAACTAAATCTCGATTCGCAATAGCACACATGTCGAAAAAAAAAAAGAAAAGAACAACGATGAGCATGCATTCTCTTTAATCCAGAAACGCGTACATAGTTGATCAAAGCCGGGTGGATTCCTTATTTTTTTCTCTTTGCCTGTGTGAGTTGGGAGTGTTGCTGTCTGAGAGATATCTTATGTTAGTGGAATAGTATTTAACTGCTATTTCAAAATTTCGCTATGTGGTGAAGCAATTCTGCTGAACCGTAATTATAATTATGCTTATAATTATAGAATTTATATATATATATATATATATATATATGTTTGTATGCATATATGTATGTATGCATGATTGAATATATATATATGTACACACATATATATATATATATATATATATGTATCCATCTTTAAATACCCATCTATATGAGTGTGTGTGTATACATACACACACATACATATATCCATGTAAGCTGTTGCATCGATAACCTAAACTATGTCAACAGTATTTTAGGATGACACAGAGCAGAACACATGACAATAACACCTCCAATATAAACAATAACCAGATTAAAGAACAAAGATGATACACACACTCGCACACCCACACACACACATACATACACACACATATTCATACATATATATATATGTGTATGTATATATATATATATATATATATATATATATATTATGCATGTTTATATAGAGAGAGAGACACGCGTAGCAAACAAATGATCCTGCATCATTATCTCTGCAGAAATGAGGTGTAGCGTGAAAATCTATAATATCAACAGTATTCTGCCCACCATTAATTGTAATCAATGACCCGTGACAGCATCTTGTTGCATATTACCATTAAAATATGCACCATTCACATCTCTATAAGTTAAAGCAATTATAAAAACATGTTGTTGCTTGCCTTCGGTCTATGTGACAGCTGCCATCATAAAAATGAATGTTTGCTTTTTTTTTTTAAGTGTGTAATGTCAGTTCTTTGGATGCTTATACGATGATGTCGTCTGATTCGTTAGTGGATTGCGACCAGTGTTTAGATTGTTGCTGGTGTTGTTTAATACTAGATCAAACCAAGCGTGGCTCAGTCGCTAAGTTATTTGGCTCACGATCGTAAAATCGTGAGTTCAATAACCGGCGACGCGTTCTGTTCTAGTACACTCACCTGGCGAAAATGAGTTGTGTCTGTATTTCAAAAGGCCAGCCTTGTGACACTCTGCACCACGCTGAACACCCCTGAAAACTACGTTAAAAGTACGCCTGTCTGCGGTGTGCTCAGCCATATACACGTCAGTTTCACGAGTAGGTTGTTCCGTTGATTGGATCAACTGGAACCCTTGGCGTCGTAACCGACAGTGGTAGTATAAATATAATCTAGATATAGATTTACGTACGTGACATTTCAAACGTAACCATTCCATCTTTTGCTGAAATGAAGCAAATCCACAACAAAGTTATTCCAAGATAGACTACATTTGTTTCAAGTTTTAGCACAAGGTCAGCAGGGTTGTGGAAGGGAGTACGTATGTGTATATATGGATACACACACACACACACACACACACACACACACACACACACA
>NC_069001.1:10086642-10093532 GCF_001194135.2 Octopus bimaculoides | reverse complement strand
TGTATAAATACGTAAATTGTTTGTACATTATTTTATATGAACCCCTCCGATAGGAACACAATAAGCTCCGAAAATCTATTAAGGTTGTTCATTTGTTTTCTGTGTGCGGAGAAATGGCTAAAATTTGCCCTGTTTATAATTATACCATACGTTACATATATATATATATATATATATATATATTATTATTATTATTATTATTATTATATTATATTATATTAGGGGAAAAGTCAAACAAGTATCTCAAGTCATTTAGAATTATTTAATTAGATCATTCTATATGCGCGCGTGTGTGTATGCGCGTACACGTTTTCACACACAGACACAAACGTGCGCACAAGCATATACATAATATTAAGTTCTGTGTCACATTATTATATCATTAATAAAGACGCAATGTTACATTGCGGAAAATGTTAATTATTGTACAGTTTCGTTGGACCTCCTAAAATCGCAGCCAGCTGACCCTCAGGGCACGACCTTCGAAGAGGAAGAAACATATATTGTTAAATATGATCTAAGATCCACCTACATTGTCTGCCAGATCACTAACATTCAGATCATAGTTCTCCTCCTCTCAGCTTCACAACAGTACCGACTGCGCATGTGTCACATCACTAAGCAAAGAAACTAAGAACACAAAACAAAATATATCGCATACATATTTTGTAATTTTTTTTTATTCATTTCACTTCTCTTCTGATGCCACCAGCAGATAAAAATAAAGATGTATAGATGATCATTATTATATAATCCTGGGAATTTATACAAGAAAAGTAGAGAGATTATAAAGGAAAAAAATTGTATTCAATAGGTGCAATTTGGCTTTCACCTCAAAGATTATTAATAGAATCTCGTTAGTGAACATACAGTGTAATTGTTTCTTATTAACTTTCTATTCACAGTGAATTCCAAAACTGTCAAGGAGACCAACTCATAGACATATTTCAGAAAGACTGGAGAAAAATACCTGGAGACGCCTGCTGCTTAGAAAACATGTAGTAATGCTAAAGCTTACATATTAAATGTAGAAAGTGATTATTGATTAATTAAAATTTCATACAATAGTGATGAGAAAAATTCGTTTTACGAAACGAATAATTAATCTTTGACAGGAGAAAAAGAAAAGCAGATGGCAATGTAATTTAAATTAAAATTGATTTAAAAATTGGAATACATTGAGAAAGAAATGGTCGTAATAATGTCACAACTCTCAGCATGTTTGACCTTATTATTTCTCATCGACATGATTAATGCTCAATTTATTTATTGCATATTTTAACTTGACTAGGGGTGGTACAGAAGTTCCTTGAATAAGCATAGAATAATAGAACGTAAACGAATGTCTGAAAAAATATACACAGACAGAGAGAAATGCGTAAATAGCATCATAAGGGTTGGACAATAGCCACTTGTAGGGAATTCGTTTACTGATGGCCAGGGATGCAAAGCCGTGGAAATTAAATATGTTGAACGGAACAGAGAAATAGTGAAATGTTTCTCTGTTTAAAAGAATTTTTTTGTTTATCAACGGGGAGACATTACTGCATGTGTCCAGAAATGTCCACTGCTACAATAATATGAATGAACTAGAAAATGACATAGACAGACAACCGGTGTATTGGCACGCTTTACTATGCAAAGAGTTTTATAATCTAAAGCAGGAAATCACAACAAATTATGTGATGCTCGAAAAGGATGCACATGTAAACACATTGGAATTAATATCGAATAGGTGGCTAACACTTAATTAATACCTCAATCTAAAGATATGACATTTATAGGCAAAACACTGTATATTTTACTCGGTAGATCGTCTAGAAGATCTAAAATATGGAATACTACGGAAGTATGGAGGTTATACTCGTACAGGATGTGAACGAACATTTGTGGAACATCCCATTGAAAGTTTCAGAAAACTGCATGTAAAACCTTGGCATCAAAGATCTATGACAAAGAAAAGGAAGTTCTTTAGAATATGCAGGCGTTAAAATAATTTTAACTATAAAAGGACAAGAAACTGTCTCTTCTACCTAATATGAAATTTCCAGTTACTGCAGACTATAACTTCGATTTATAGTTCTTACGCATTGGAATAGGATAACAGGGGATTATTTTCGGGGTCGATAAATTAAGTAGCAGTGAAACACTGGGGACTATGTAATCGTCCGGTCCGGTCCCCTCCCATAGATTTTCAAAAATATAGTAGAAAGGATTATCATTAAAGGCGGCGAACTGGTAGAATCGTTAGAACGCCAGGCACAATGATTAGCGCCATTTAGTCCGCATTTACGTTCTGAGATCAAATTTTGCCGAAGTCGACTTCACCTTTCATCCTTTCGGGGTCGATAAATAAATTACCAGGCAAGTACTGACCTTGGGCCTCGCTATTTGGGGACAGTGAGCTGGAAGAATGGTTAGCACGCCGGTCCATAGGCTTAGCGTCATTTCGTCCGACTCTATATTCTGAGTTGAAACTCCACTGGTTTCGTGGGTTCGAGTCTCCCTCACTTTCGAGCATGTACCGGTCTAAGACGGAGACAATCGAACCACAGTGTAGCGCTTCACAAGAAATCTGCAGCTGTCTCGCTTTCTTCGGATATAAATATTACTTTTCTGCTCTCATTATTCGAACACAGCACTTCTCCAACACCACGGATTTACCAATAATGCAAATAATGATGCATAGTAAGTTTATAACATTTATTCTGCCGGAGGGAAGATTGAAACCTTATAGTTCCTGCCAGCCTACTAATGACAGAAATGTTGAGGGAAGTAAGGGGCGGATAACTCGAATTCTGTTTACGCACTGTCACCTTTCGTTCCGTCTCATCTATCTGCATGCTTTGGTTTCGTTCTCTATGACACATGATCCGTACTTCTCAGGCTGTATGTTTTTTTTTTCTATTTTTTTTTAATAGTCTTGTTGTTTGAATAAGTACAGACGATATATGATAGAATGGCTGAAGGGCCAAAGAAGGACTTACATATATAAAGCATTAAGATATGGTAAAAAAAAAAAAGATACGTTAGTTGTACATCGATCTCAGTGTTTAGTTTGCAGATATATTTACATCATATTACATATATCCGGCTAAGTCTACTAGTCTCTTACAGGATCAATTTGTCTCACATACGATACTGTAAACGGGTGACACACACGCACAAACACACAAACACATACATAGACACATACGCACACGCACTCGGGCGCACTCAGCGCAGACGTGCAAACATACACAAGCTCTTACATATTAATACAATCACACAGTTCAACGCACATGCGTGCACGTGTGCTGACACACCGGTGCACGTGCCTCTACATATGTATAATATGTATATATATATATATGCATGTATGCATGCATGCATGTGTGTGTGTGTAGCGGTAGGGAGGCGCAGTGAATAATAAATATATACATATTAATAATTACATGCACAGACTTACGCAAACGTACACACGCTCATATAAATACATACATACATATATACATTTCTATATATAAGTATATGCACACAAACATGTGTGTGTGTGTGTGTGTGTGTGTGTGTGTGTGTGTGTGTGTAGTGAGCGAGATTTGTATGCATTTACACACACCCGTACACACGCACGCACATCTATATATTTAAAGAGGAGAATGTGTGTCTGTACTAAACTGAATTAAAACATAACGCTAGCAAGAATAAAAGAATTACGTAAAACAGATATTTTGAGTTCAATTTCATGCATCAGTAAGTTAAATTACCAAGAAACAAAGAAAGGTTGAATGCGATAATTCCGTATAGATATGTGTCCACAAGGTCTGGGTACAAGGAGTAAATAAAATCATAATAATAATTTCTTAAAGTATGTGTTAATCCCCATGTACCCAGACTATATGGACGCGAAATTAAGAAGGTGAAAAAAGGTGGGCGTTATAGATATATAAGTCAATCAAACAGTAAAGACAAATAAATTTGTATTCACAAAGAAATCTAATCTCTGCATTTGTAGAAGTTTTGTATTCTAAATAAAATTTTGCCGAATTTGTCGGACAGTTTTTGAAGAGAAATGACGCTAAGGACAGATGACTTGTATATATCTCGAATTATTGTTTCTTTGTGATGCTCGATCAAAGAACAGAGAAAAGCAAATTTGTCTGCACAAAAAAATATAATCTCTGCATTGCCGAAAAATTTTGTATTCTAAATAAAAATTGTCCGTCATTTGTCTGACGACTTAGTCAGATAAATGAAGTTAATAGCAGATTCCAAGTATATGTCGTAATTAATTCTTTCTGTGAGACAATGTATCATTATTGTGTGTTTCTCAGCTAATTACTCCCAGCTCTTCTCGTATACTTAATTATGTATTGAAGGAAAAACACGGTGTTGTTGCTCAGCTCAAACAGAAAAAAAAAGGACGTTTTGATTTAGCCCAAAAAAAGGGAGAAAAGTGCAGATCGAAAAATCAAGAGGTTAGTGATCGATTGCGATGCAGATTAAGAAGATATAAGCACGTACTTTAATGAGCAGAATCATAAGATAAATTCAAGAGTCAACAGAATTGATATTCTAACTGTAATCGTCTGAGTAATATAAGCATACTCCCGAGTAAAAATTGTACATATGTATGTGCATACATATACGTATGTTTGTATACATATACTTACATATCTGTGTATGCGCTTCGGCACAAACCTTCGCAAAATAATATATGTATATACATGTGTGTGTATATGTATATATACATACATATATATATATATATATATATATATATATAAATTTACATATATGTGCATGCATATATTTATCAATTGGCGTGTACATACATTTACAGACAAAATGCTATAACAAGTGATTCGACTATTTGTATTTTGACTATAGAATTCCGAATATAGCATTCAATCTGTACCATTACATTTCTTAGTCTTTTATGTGTATACACACACACATACACACACATTTATGAATTTATCTATGCAAGAATGTGTGTACGGGCATCTGTATTTATTTTCGAATTCCTAGCTCCAGGCCCAAAAAATCTTACCGTTTTTGACCTATAATTTTCTAACGTTTTAGATTCACAGAAGATAGCAAAATGTCATAGTCCTTAGGCTTTAACTTTCAACTTGCGCATAAGCTACTCTACAAATGCTTGCATATCTATCTATCTATCTATCTATCTATCTATCTATCTATCTTTATATCCATCTATCTGATTATCTATCTATCTATCTATATGTTTATATATACGTATGTGTGTGCATGTTTGTGTGTACATGTATTTATATGTGTGTATGTATATATGTGTGTCTGTGCGTGCGTGAGTGTGCGTATGTGTGTATGTGATTATGTGTGTGTAAATTTATAAAGATTACGTACGATGTATGTATAGATGTGTAAAATTGTTATTCTGAAAAGGGCAGTTTATATTTTATTGAATAAAATAACAATAATAAATATATTGTGCAACACTTTTAAATTTTTTTATTTCATATCAATCAATTGTATTGGTTGAAGTAAATGATGCTTAAATAGCTCCAGAGTATAATGTCTTTATGTTTTATTATTTCATCACGTCGAAAATAGGTGTGAAAATAGTTCCTTGACATTCTTGGAGATACCAGCTTTAATTTGATTTAAAAATCCGCATAATTTTTTTTTTATTTTTTATATTTTTTTCCTTTCTTACTTCCTGATAACTTCCAGAAGTTTGTCTCTTTAAGCCAACGCACGTACACAGATTCAAAGGCACAACGTTCATAATGCGCACAGTTGCAAAAGTTGATGTGAATGCAGAAATATGCACAGATACATACACCTGCATTTTACTGTATACATACATCTAATTGCAATATATATATATATATATATGATTGTACGCACACAGAATATTGCTCACACACACACACACACACACACACACACACACACACACACACACACATATATACACTTTCAAAACTTCCATCTATTTGTCTTCTATATTCATATATGTGATTGTAATTGTCAATGTTTGTGTGTGTGCGTCCATAAGAGAATGGATGTGTAGGTGTGTATATTCTCACGTGTCCGATAACATTGTTGTACCTGTGTGTGTATACACAATATGCGATTATATACACGCGTCTGTATAAGTAGAAGACAGTCTATGCATTCGAGTGCACATATTTAGAATTTGTACATATACGCATGCGCATGTTTGTATGTGGTGTATGTTGTTTGTGTGCGAGTATTTGTGTGTATGTGTTCGTATGTGTGTGTGTGTATATCCATTATATATATATACACATATATATATATTTATATAGGTGACTGTGTTTGAATATTGTTTCTTCTATTGTGTAGCCGCGATATCATATATATCATATTGAATGATAATCCAGGACAACTAACGTGAAGAATTCTCCTTTTAGAATCTCTCTCACATTTATCTTCAATCGTTTTCTCTTCTAGTGAAGAATTTTACAAATAAGTGTTTTAATTTGATTTCCAATACTAAATTTCTGGCACAACTGCAAGCTGTTATACAATATTAAGATAATTCAATTTATGATCTGCAGAAGAAATAAAACTTAAACAAAATATCTAAATATATATCTAAATATATATAAAAAGCGTAACTTCTGACAAATTATATAACAACAAAACTGAAGAGTATGTAAAAAAGGAACCAGTGTTTATAAAATGTTGCTTACTGTGTTTTATATTGAGAAAGAATGTCATTTCATATCGTTATTTAATGAAGCATAACGTGTAAAATATTTCATAATAATTGCATACCTATAATCTAAGAATAGGTAAGTATCTGCGTATGTGTGTGTCTAATGCGTACATATTTATACACAAGCAGACACGAACACACACACAGAAACATATGTATGGGAATATATGTATGTGTGTAT
>NC_069001.1:10085349-10086548 GCF_001194135.2 Octopus bimaculoides | reverse complement strand
TATGTAAATATATTGTATAGACAGACTGGCAGACAGAAAGGCAGATGAATAGATATAGATAGATAGATAGCATGTTTACGTGTGTGCATGTGTGTGTGTGTGTGTGTGTTTAGTTTAATTCATACCTAGATTATAGATAAATTATTTATCTGTTTACATTTTTAGTTTCCAATCCGGCCTAATGTAGCAGAGCTGAGAGCAATGCATTCAAGTCGTAGCCGTCTCATCTTCTACGGACAGTGTCGCTAGGACTACATTATCATGTATGTTTTGTCTTTCAAATCTGCAAGGTCCGCTTTTACGAAGACATTTGACAGCAGCTATGTCTAGCAGACCGAATGGTTAACTGCACAGAAGCCACTTCGTCGGAATATAAAGCTATATATATTTATAACATTGGTTCACTTCATTTTGCTATTACTTTTTAAGTGTGTTATACGATGATATTTGTGCCAGATAAATAGATAAGTATGCGTGTGTATGTGTGTGTGCTTTCTTTCGTAGTCGACTAACTTCAGTAGCCGATATTATTCAATAACTCTTTCTGCGTAGTATGAGAAATGAAGTCAATGGATATACAATAAGTGAGCACACCATATAATTGTTGGCGCTGAGCACAGAATTATTATTCAACCTCGAATTCGTAGTTTCTTAAGCATTAATATCGGTTTCAAACCTATAATTGCATGAATCCTTTCCTATACTCTAACATTTCCATAATATTTGGCTGATAATTATTATAATTAACTTACGATTGTATGAAATGTCAATTTTTCAATGATATATGTCATTCATTTTAAACCACGGTTGAATTAAGATAAGGAATAATGATAACTTTTAAATATTCCTAAATATCTTCATGGTAATATACGCTAATATTCGATGTCTCGATTCACAACCGGTACTTCTAGTGTCGGAATCAATAGTACTCCAGTGCCCAGTTTTACCTGGCCTGGAAGAGCATTCGATGTAAAGGTAATATATTCGTTTCAAATTTTGGCACAAGGCTAGCGATATCGAGGGTGGTGGTAACTTGATTACATTGACCTCAGTTCTCAACTGGTATTTAATTCATCGACCCCGAAATGATTAAAAGTCGACCTAGCCGGCATTTGAACCCAGAGCGTAAAAATGTATGTGTGTGTGTGTATATATATATATATATATATGTATATATATATATATATATATATATATAT
>NC_069001.1:10083432-10085032 GCF_001194135.2 Octopus bimaculoides | reverse complement strand
TGTGTGTGTGTGTGTGTGTGTGTGTGTGTGTGTGTGTGTGTGTGTGTGTGTATGCGTGTGCGCGCGCGTGTCTGTGTCAGTATTTGTCTTATCACCGCTTGACAACCGGTGTTGGTTTGCTTACGCTACCTTTCCTTAATGCCTATACACAAGACAGCTTCGTCTCCAAATGAAATCATTTAACTTCCCATTAACTTCCAATTCGTTGAAAAGTAAGGGAGTCAAACAATCAAACAAAAAACTAAATTGAAAAAAAAAAAATTTCTTAAAAACATATATACGTGCTCAATATTTTGTTGCGTATTTTTAGTAGTAGATAAATGGAAATTTCAGAGCCAAGTATGCTAGCAATAGTTTTTCAGATATCAATATCGATATCTATATACGCAAAGGCGAATGATTTTATTTATATTTCCAGAGACCATTATTTATATTTATAAATTTGGAGATCAATATTTGTATTTATATATATATCGGCAGAGGCCAATAGATTTTATTTATATTTCAAGAGACCAATTTTTATATTTATAACTTTGGAGACCAATATTTTGATATTATCACGGACCAATATTTGTATTTACATTATATAACACGCATATTTATATTTATATTATCAAAGAGCAATATTTATATCTATCTCATCGTGGGTAAATATTTACAAATGCTCGACATACAGTCATCGGTGTGTTATCATGCGTAAGAACCGCCTTGTGGTTGTGGTCGATGATATCCAATCCGATACATATTGTATCGACCTCAGAATGTCAAGCAAATATCTCACTCTCCTCCTCTCTCTCTGTTATATATATATATACATATATATATATGTATGTAGATAGATAGATAGATAGATAGATAGATAGACAGACAGACACACACATATGTGTATATGTATGTACACATCCATTCTGCCACATTGATATTATATTCAGTAGCATGTCAACCATATTGATGTTACCTAACCATGTTGAAATGCATTCGCTCCGTGACCTTAATGCTTTTTCCGCGCCAGTGAGACCTGCTTAATAAACACGAAAACTTCTTTGAATAACAGACTCAGATAGGGTTCACTTTAAAATAATACGAAGTATATGCTGCATAGCAGTAAATTTGCCTATCCTTGATTGGTTTATGGTCAGGCCTTCTAGCCTCCTCTTGTGTGATGTAGGTTCAGCTGGGAGTATTTTTTTCCTATCCTTGATTGGTTTCTGTTCATGCCTTCTAGCTTTCTCTTGTGTGATGTAGGTTCTCCTGGGCATATTTTTCACATACAAATCCTTTTCTCACACGCAGTCAAAAATCTGATGCGAACACAAATTTCTCTCTTTCATGAGTCCATAAATTTCATCTTAGTTTCTGCAGTTTAACCTGCCAGCATCACGAGATCTCACAACAATGGGAACACCAACCATCTTTTCAATTATTCTAAACATACATCTGTTAGGTACTCATCACTGATACTAAAAGCAGCGCTCTCTAGCTATTTCTAAATGCATTTAGCATTTTCAGAAGAAAAAAATTATCCACATGCTCAGGATCTGTCCAAGGGCAGACCACCACTGGACCATTTGTATACACTATGTATGTATATATATATATA
>NC_069001.1:10080212-10083154 GCF_001194135.2 Octopus bimaculoides | reverse complement strand
ATATATATATATAGAGAGAGAGAGAGAGAGACGGACAGATACGTGTGTATATATATATATATATATAAAATTAAGGTGCTCAGAAACCTGGATGTTTGTACATTTACAGATTTTTATTAATGTCACATATTAAATGAAGCGCTTTTCACCTAGTCGTGTAAGTTTTTCAAATTGTATATATATACATATATATATATATATATATGTACATACGTGGGTATGTATGTTTACATATATAAATATATTTATGTAAATATGTATGTGTGTGTGTGTATATATATATATATATATATATGTATTTATATACATATGCATATATATGTATATAAATTTGTGTATATATATATATATATATATAAATTTATGTGTATATATATATATATATCCATATCCATACATATTGTCAACATATATATATATATATACTTGCGCAAAAACATACATTCATAATACAACAGGTATTTGTGTGAAAACGTTGAAACTGTGGAGATTACTTTATTAATCTGCATTGCTTCTGAAAATAGAAGCAGTTTTGTATTTCTTAGGTGAATGACTGCAAACATAATACAGTGAGTAAAACCTGTCAACAATGCCGTCTCACTTAGAGATACTACTGCACATAGTAACGACACATCAATGGGCTTAATCTAAGAAATCATATTTAGCGGCGGCTTTTAATCTAGCATATACAAAAGTACACTTACACAATTCACACACAACACACAATTACGCAGACTCACAAATACACACACACACACACACACTCGTACATACATACATACATACATACATACTTATATATAAATATATATATATATGGTGTGAGAGGGAGAGATGGAGAATGCATATTTGGGATTTTACGCCATTGAAAAAAAACATTAATTGACAGCATTATATAATTTGTTGCTGATAAATTTATACAATCTACCATTTATACAAATATACAGCTAGTAATATAAATATATGTTTGTGTAAGTATATATGTATGTGTGTATGCATATATATATATATATATATATATATATATATATATACGAATTTGTGTGCACTTATGTATGTATGTATGCATGTATGTATCAAAAGGATGTGTTATAATATTATTGCACAACCATACCAACAGTCGAGTAATACTATTCCACATATACCAAAGCAGCCATACGAACTATACAACATACCTTCACCACCAACTGACCCACAGATATCATTGTGTATATATGTATGTATTAGAAATAGATCGCGAAAATAATTCTCGAAAAATTACTATTTTTTTAAACTAGAGATATCTGTGAATACGAGACCAGACACATATTAAGACCTCAGTGCTGAGACTCATATTAAAAGTAAAAATATAAGTAAATGTATTAAAAATATTAAAGTAAACGGAACGGGCATTCGAAAACAGAGATTGATATAAGTTTGACATTAATTGCACAATGCCTTTGCCACTAGAGATACGACCTTGTTCCTTCGACGCAGTCATACCATCACATGCCATCTGACTTCATCTGACTGAATGAAATGGCTACTGTAAGTAATTTAAAGCTTATATATACAAAGAACGCCAGATGATGACGAACGATGCCGGAACAAGACTCCCTACACACATATACATTCACACGCACCTAAATGTGTATATATATATATATATATATATATATATATATATATATATATATATATATATATATATATGCAGACTTATTCATGTGCATGTGTTCGCACACATATAAGACGCATGTAACACACAGATATACACAAATAGATATTAGTGTCTATACATGTGTGCATCTGATATTAATATTGCAGTTTGCTGTAAGCGTATAACAGCTCTGGATTAGTAAGATCATATTGGCGCTTAACACAACACAGAAAAATAGCTATCCATTGCTATCACATAATCATTATTGCGCATTGCTTCCATATTGCTGTTTAAGTGATATTAGTTTTAAACTCGCATACTTCAATTTAGATATCGGAATCTATTAGAAGGAAAGCGATAAATAAATATATGTAAAATGTATTAAATATGATTACCCATTAGAAATATAGAGCATGGAGACATGGGTATAGCATTTTATAAAACCATCGATATCATTGGATTATATAAATGCATCTGATATTAAATTGAGGCGAGAATATATTACTTAGTGACATTTCACTTAGGAAATATCATTTGCTGACAGTCAAGTCGGAAATGGTGAATTCATTGAGTTGCCAGCTTGCTCCAATGTATTTATTCCTGCGCATAACTTGTTTATAACGTTCTTATCACTATGTCTCTATAACAAATTCGCAACTTTCCGTTTCATTTTCTAGATAAGGTACGACTTCTTTTACAAGAGATGAACAAACGACGAAAATGTTTGTCAGATATCCTCCGTAATATTGAAAGAAAATGTGTTTACGTTGTTATAATTTCCTTTTCCAGTTCGGATTTTTAATATGGAAGTAAAACTCAGTCTTTCTCATTCACTTTGTGTTCTGCATAGAGTATACCCTCGATTTGCGAATATAATTCGATTCTGAAGGTCGTTCGACACCCGAAATGTTCGTAAACTGTACGTATTTTCCAACACAAATTTAAGAGAAGACACGGCAACTTCGAGCAAGAATGTACACAGAGCGAAATCTAGACAGTAACTGACGCACTCTCGCTAACTGTTGTTGCTGGCTTGCGTATTCGTTACTAGAGCCACAGTCTGTCACCCGAGACGTTTTATGTTCGAAAAATTGTTCGTAAACGGATTTGTTCATTATTTATGGGAGGCATTCATAAATCGTGGTCCCCCAGTACGGTACACTGTTTAATAAATGGCTCACAGTCAAAAGCATGAATCAGATTGCAGAGCCCTAAAATTCACTCCAAAATTGCCCACGACGTAGTGGTTAAGAGCGCGGGCTACTAAGCCCAAGATTCCAATATATATATATATATATATATA
>NC_069001.1:10078901-10079788 GCF_001194135.2 Octopus bimaculoides | reverse complement strand
CTCTCTCTCTCTCTCTCTCTCTCTCTCTCTCTCTCTCTCTCTCTCTCTCTCTCTCTCTCTCTCTCCCTCCCTGTCTCGCTATCTCTTAAGTTATCCAGTAATCAAATATTGTTTAATTAATAATCGAGATCAATGGCAATGCTATTAGATTATTAGAAATAGATCATAAATTCTGCAAAACCGTTTGATAAATCTATTTTCAATAAATCAATTACGAACAGACATAATATTGTAAATAATATCATGATTATAAAGACTGGAAACAGAAGATATTATTAGTCGAATAATAATATAAATATGCTAATACATTAGTGTTGCATTATATTAATAAAGTGATGAATTGTCCGAGTCGTTACAACGTCGCATAGAAGGTGTTATGCTGTATGCTCCAGTTGTCATTGCATCGCTTTCTAATACATACGAGCGGAATGTTATACTTTAACATTACTCGTTGATATATAACATACCCGTCAAATATTGCTTTCAAATAATGGTTTTAAATAATGGCAAAGTTAGCACCGGTGGTATTTGAACTTAGAACATGAAGACAGACGAAATACTGCTAAGCATTTTGTCTGGCGTCCTCATGAATCTTCCTTCTTTCTTTCTCTCTCTCTCTCTCTCTCTCCCTTTACACACATATATATATATATATATATATATATATATATATGCGAGTAAAAATAAATACAAAAAAGGGGAGTTTTTTGTATGATTGTGTATAGAGGAATATATTATTTTGTTTAAAAGAGTTCCAACACTGTCTGTTTTTTATGTTTTATTTATATTCCTGCAGAACCAATGTGAGGTATAGAATATGGAATATATAATATAATATATAATATAAAATAAAATAAAATAAAAATGGATGGCACCATGAAATAAAG
>NC_069001.1:10076450-10078076 GCF_001194135.2 Octopus bimaculoides | reverse complement strand
CTCATATACAATATGTTTAAACATATATGATTGATTATATACCTATACAAATACATAAATATGTATAATTATACACACACATACATATAAACACTTACAGACACTCACCTAAAATGCATATGTGTATGCATATACGTAAAGACACGCAGCTAGAAAGATTGTTAGATAGACTATTTTATAATCATGTTTGTCTGTCAGCTCATATCATTAACTTTACGAACACACACACACACACACACACATATACACAATGAGAGAAAGAGAGAGAGAGAAATACAGAGACACAGATGCACATACAAATTCTCTCACACACAATCTCTATATATTACAAACACACACACACACACACACACAGATCAAGCGTGTATGTATATTCGTATCAGTTTGTGAGCAGGTGTATGCGTGTGCAGCTATAGTTGTCTCCCTCTCTCTCTCTCTATACATGTATTTCTGTTTCATTGCTTTGGTTTACATTAAAGTAATTATGAGACTGTTGTCGTGAATTCGAACTGATTTTGATAGCGAGCTCTGATACAGTTCATAAGTCATTAACTAGAGCTGGGTAATTATAAAACATGGCTAACTTTCCTTTCATAGCCTTTGATGACGGTCTGCTTCAGTAATTTACTGCACGAACTGCTTTCTCTCTGATGGTGTGCTCTCAGTTTATAATCCTTCATTAAATCCACTGATTATCGAACATGTTTAATGGATTGTAAAGAGCCAAACATAGTGAATGCTCAGTGTCTAGATGAAGATATTATTCTCAATCAATTCATCTATTAGATATAAATTTCTCACTTCTGCCCACGTCACTTGATCTTGACGACACGTTGTTGTATTCTCAGACAAGAGCATTTCCCTTCGGAAGTACAACAATGGACAGCAACGGAATCAAAACAGAAACTTAGATAACACACACACACACACACACACACACACACACACACACTTCACTCATACGCACAGAAACCACACGCAAACACAAACACACACACGAGCGTACATACATGCACGAACACAGAACTTCCATGTCTGACCTTCTACTGAAAACCAGCTCTACGTTCACCATCACAGCTACCAAACCAACCATCCAGCCAAACTACCAACCATCCACCCACCGACCTAAACACTGCTATTCTCATCTGGTCAGTTGGCCATCAATTTAATCTTTAAAAGAATTCTAATGTTTGACTCTTAGAAATACTTTCAAGCAATCAATTAATAAGGTATCATTCATCTTAAGTATATTTCACATCATCGATTCATCTACGTAGTGTGGCTTGTTGCTGTTATTCAAACATCTCCATTCTTCCCGCAATTCATGACACTCACGCATGCGTGCTTCTGTCTTTCGCGATCTGTCTTGTTTTCTACAAACATGGCCGGGTTGGAGGCTGGCTAATAACAGGCGTTTATATATTTATACAAGTATATATCTTGGAGTGTGTGTGTATCTACGTCTGAATGTGTGGGCGCCTACGCGAGTGTGTTTGTATGTTTGCATGTATATTTGTACTTATATATATATATAGAGAGAGATAGATAGATACAGACGCACACACTCACATATATATATATAAATAAATGAATATATACATATATATATATATATATATATATATA
>NC_069001.1:10075303-10076068 GCF_001194135.2 Octopus bimaculoides | reverse complement strand
TATATATATATATATATATATATGCATACATACATCTATATATATATATATATATATATATGCATACATACATATATATATATACGTGCATATATATATATATATATACATGTATATTTATGTATATACATATATGTGTGTTTGTAGGTGTGTATGTGTGTGTCTGTATGATCGTATGTTTGTATATATAATACGAGGTTATCTTGTCAACCTCTCGTTCCTCTGGCTCCTATCCTATTGTAGCTAACAGCATCAATTCCTTACTCACCCTCTTCAACTCATCTTCTATTTACTGCTCGAAATATATATTTAACAGTTCAAGCAGGGAATACCGTTGTCGCGTTAATGTGATGACTCCTGCTATCTAATCAACCAAACCAATGGAAACACGATTTCAGATTTTTCCTTTTTTGAAACGAACTATTCAAATTGCCATCTGTCTTATCAAACGCATCTTAATTTCCTAGCGATGGTTTCTCTTCGACTCTTCTCATTTGTCTCTCCCTGTTATGGTTAATATATGTTCCTACGTTTGTGTATGTATTAATGTTTATATTATGTGATATATATATATATGGGCGCGGGCATGGCTGTGAAGTAAGAAGCTTGCTTCCCAACCACATGGTTCCGGCTGCAGTCGGACTGCGTTGCACATTGGGCAAGTGTCTTCTGTTATAATCTCGGTTCGACCAAAGCCTTGTAAGTGGATTTTGTAGACAGAAAATGAAAGAAGCCCATCGTATATATATATATATATATATATAT
>NC_069001.1:10072015-10074803 GCF_001194135.2 Octopus bimaculoides | reverse complement strand
CATGTAACACAAGCTTTCTGTAGTTTTTTCACTCTTATTATCTTTTATATATATATATATATATATATATATATATATATATATTGGGGTTGGGCGATAAGTCTATCCCATCGACCCGTGTTGAGGCAGTACCACCATCGACTCTGAAATGAAGAAAGACTAAATCAATCTAAGTGGCGTTTCAGCTTAAAACCTAAAGTAGTAAGAAAATGTTGTCATGCATTTTTCTCGGTGCGATAACGATTCCGCCAGCTTGTCGCCTTTGCCTTCTTTGATATTAAATGTAAAAGGTTGCTTCATTGCAGTTATTGAATACATATGTTTAATACCTATTCACGTAATTTTGGAAAGTTGACTTCGTATGAATCGATAATGAAAACATAATAAAGTTGTAACTATCAACAACGACAGTATTTCATTGATATCTAGCTTCAAATCAACTCCGATCGAAGAGACGGATATATATCAGAAATATTCCAGTCGTAGCTATTCTGATTTCCTATGTAGAGTATCTAAATCTATATCATATAACGTGTACTGTTTTAAGAGAGTAAGAGTAATCGCGGGAAAGATAGGAGAGAGTACAGCCTACCCTGTTGGATCAAAGTTGTTTCATGCATTAGTTGTGATTTAACCCAGGCCACTAAGGATTAATCTAAGTCCTATCTCACAGATATTCCTGTCAGCAGTAATGACTATGTTTTAAGATGTATCCTAACCAAGACTACATTATAAAGCGTTGCGTGTAATTTGAGAGAACTTTGACTGCTATTTCAATAGCTGCTCTTGCCCTATTTCTGAATTTTGGGAAGCCCGTTCCGTTGTAAGTACCCGTGTCAAATTTTCCATCTGACTTCACTATCTTCCTAACAAACTCACTTATATTAAATATCACACGAACAATCACTTTCTGATTAAGCCATTAAAATTAAACCAATTGCTTTTTTTTTTTTTTTTAAAAAAGATCCCTCCATTTCAGTAACTAAATCGTTGGATCGTGATTCGTCTTACTTCAGTGCAAGCATTGTCACATGGCCAAAGTTCTCAGTTCACAATGTCGTAATTTCGAATTTGTTTTAATCGCATTGCACTTTGCGCAAGTGGGTTCTACCGAGATCACAGTTTGACCTACGGTTTGTAACGTTGATAGAACTTGCTACGCGGAATCTATATAATCCACGCACCCACTCCTGCGCCTATATATTTCTGTGTGTGTCTATTTATGTATGTGTGTGTGTGTATGTGTAGCGAAAGTGAGAAAAAAAACGAAAGAAAGAAAGAAAAATAGAAAGAGTAAGAGAGAGAAAAAGTACGAGAAAGAAAGAGAGAGAGAGAGGGGGGGGAACAATAACATAAGTGAGTCTTTTTATTTCCCTGGAATATGGAAGAATATTTGGAGTGGCTGTGCGGGTAAATTTCAGATGTGAAAACCAGTGAGGGCATCAGAATGAAGAACTCACCCGAATGTTCGCAGAGAGATTCTGGTGAAGGTACCTGGAGGTTAGGTGGTGATCGTTTACTTTGAGCACAAAATAATTACTAAAGTTTAAGAATAGGGATTAATTTGATGATATACAAACCATATAATCCCACGGGATTTCGTAATCTGAAGATCACGATGATATCATTTTGATAACTAAATGGTGCCACAAAATTTCTATCCAAAGGAGTTCATAACCTGTTCTGTTTCGATGAATATATAAGCATATTCCATCGACATGTGATATTTATACATAAAAGGTATATTGAAGCTTTTATGCATATATACATATATAATTACTTACTCAATGGCTTCGAATATTTCATTAGAAAATAATATATTAAGTTAATGCCTACGATGTGTGTTTATTTCTGTTCGCATGTCTATGAATGCGACATGACAAAAACAGACTTAAAAAAAGAGGGGGGAAAAAAGAGGAGGTATGTTTCAGTAAACACTATACAGATTTATGAAATATCATTTAGCATAGAATGAATAATTTATTACGAAACACGTGTTAAGTACACTTATAAAAACATACACATATCGCATTTAGTAATAATGAAATTACGCGATTATTAAATTGCATTACCAATTCAAATGCCGTTACACACACACACACACACACACACATATTTATATATACATATATATGCATAAATATATATATATCTATATACACCTACTCATCTATATGTGTGTATGTACATGTGTATATATATTAGCGTGTGTATATACGTACATATATGTATATATACATACATATATATATATATATCATTATATACACAGGCATACATAAGTATGTATTTATGTATGTATAAAAACACATATCTTTGTGTGTTTGCGTATGTGAGCGTAGGAGTATGCATGCATATATATATATATATATATATATGACCTCCTCTCCTGAATGACTATCCAGAATCCTAATTTCGTGCAAAATGTTAACGAGTATGGATGATTAAATATTTAAAAGGAATTTAAATGTCGCACAATGTGGTAAGCCTTTACCTATCGTTGAATAGATGCATGAAGCTGGTAGGGCCTCTTTCGAAAACAATGAGTGAGTTTTCATTCCACAAGTTCAAAATGAGAATTCACTCATACAAGCTCTGTCTATTATCTCCCTCTGGAGACATTTCACGAAGTTGACGTTGGTTCTTTTTTTCTGAATATGATAAAAGAAAATATGTGGCCCTCTTACACAGACATTTGTTAGCACAGTCACGCGCACACGCACACACACACACACACACACACTTATATATATATATATATATGTATATATATATATATATATATATA
>NC_069001.1:10070739-10071612 GCF_001194135.2 Octopus bimaculoides | reverse complement strand
AGGAGCAAGGGTTCGAATACCGTAGCTGTCTGCTGGCAACTTTTTCCACCTTATAAAAGTAAAATACCAAATCTTTCTGTTGTTTTCATGAGTATAATGCGATTGAAATATTTGTTTCTTGTCTGTAGGATATGAAACACATTCGACGCTTCAAAAAATGATAGAATATTTTACATATGTTGTTACACATATAAGGATATTAAATGTAAGTATTCAGGTGTAGGAAGTTAGTAAAGATAGTAAGCTTCGAGCAGTTTGCAAGAGGTACAAAAAAAAAAAAAGAAAAACATTTCGAGGGCAATAGTGGTTTATTGGCGTTGAAGGGTGTAAATTTTTCCAGTATCGAAGTTCGATGCCCTGGGATAATTTATTTTGTAGTTCACGGTAAGCAAATGGGATTGCTGTGTATACGAATAAACGTCGAAATTCAAAGAAAGGAACTGGTAATTTCCAGGCTACATATGTTTCCTAGATTGCAGAACCTCGGAAGTAATGCTTACTCAGCGAGGGATACTCCACCAACTACATACTGGGGTCGATCAAATTAATTGTCCCCCTCCCCGAAAATTTCAGGCCTTGTGCCGAGAGTAGAAAAGAATATTACTTCTTTCTACTTGAAGAATATTTGGTGTAATGAATCGTCCCCTATACCTATATTTTGTTAAGACTTGTACTTATTCTGTAGGTTTACTTGGCCCAACCGCTGAGTTCCGCTGATGTAAACACAACATCGGTTGCCACGTGGTGGTGGAAGAAAAACACAGACGGAAAGACATGCATACATACACATACACGCTCACATACATGCATACATACACACATACGTACACACACACACACACATATATATATATATATATATATATATATATA
>NC_069001.1:10069082-10070344 GCF_001194135.2 Octopus bimaculoides | reverse complement strand
TTTGAATGTGTCCCATGGTAATAAAGGAACAGGTACCAAAGGCTATAATGTGCGTAAAGGGGCCGTGTGAGACCTCTGAGAGTAGGCTGCTCTCCGCTCTCACAGAAACTATTAGAGCAAACAAGATCGAGCGCTCTGAGAAGTAAAGCAATAATAATAATAATAATAATAATAATAATAATGATTATGATGAAAAAAGGCATCGGAGGACCGATGCATACTCTGCAAGCAGATGAATTCTTTCTGAAATTATAGTGTGGCTTACAATGCGTTGCTTACCCCTGCTTTTTAAATGAACTGAATTAAGCTTTGTAAGTGTTTAACTAATATTGGTTTCGAAACCCAAGAACGGTGAAATCAAGAAATCAAGTCGTAAATAAACGAAATTTTCGAATCTACCACTGTACGCGCACACGCACACACACATAGGAACGCACACACACTCACACATGGAGTAGCATGTCTATGCATGTATTTATTTGTTTGAAGATAATCAAATCAAATTTTCATTATTTCCAGCCACTCATTCAATTATTATTGTGAGAGGACTGAGAAGGATTTGAGAACAAGTGGAAGAGCTAGCAATAAGCTGAAAAAGTGAATGAACTTAAATTAACATGACGAATGAGTTTGGAAGATTTTGGCCCACACATCGAGGATATTTGAATAAGAGGCCGGAAAGTGATAAGAATTTTAAAGGAATTGGAGTTTAAAAGAATGCTAAGCTGATCGAGGATCAGAGACAATAAGATTATATCGAACACAAAAATAGCTGACTAGTGTTTAAAACAGCCAAAGATTATATACATGTATAGGTGCAGGCGTTGCTGTTGCCCTGTAGTAAGAAGCATGCTTCCCAACCACATGGTTCTGAGTTCAGTCCCACTGCGCGGCATATTGGACAAGTGTCTTCTATAATAATCTCGGGTCGAACAAAGCTTTCTGAATGGATTTATTAGACGGGAATTGAAAGAATCCCGTCCTCTATATGTATGTGTATACTCGTGCGCGTGTTTGTCTTTGTGTCTGTGTGTGTCTCCTTGCACTGCTCGACAACAAGTGTAGGTGTGCTTAAGTCACCGTAGGTTAATAGTTCGGCAAAGGATTCCGATAAAATAATTACCAGGCTTAAGAAATTAATTAATAACTAAACAATTGCCGGGATAGTAGCCTTCGACTAAAATTCTTCACGGCGGTGCCTCAGCATCACTAAGACTAGTAAAAGGTAAAAGAAGTAAAAAAAAAAAAAAAAAAAAAAAAAA
>NC_069001.1:10051900-10068884 GCF_001194135.2 Octopus bimaculoides | reverse complement strand
TATATATATATATATATATATATATATATATATATATATATATAGTCCCTTGTGAACACTAAAGAAAGGATTACTATTATTAATACCCACTCCATATTAATATACACGGAAATAATTCTAATCCCTTGCTTAGAGCAATTCATTACATGTATTATTTCTTTGTTCTGTGCAACCAGTTTTGTTTTTATCAATTCTTAATATATTGCATTAAGGAGTGGTTAATAACACAGTGGTAATAACAGAGTGGTAATAAGACAGATGTTGCTTAATCCAAATATAGCTATTCATGGCATATGTAATCTAATAATATATTTCTTTGCAATGTATTTTTCCTTTATCCCAGCCCCAACCCCCTCAACTTCCCCAGATTGCTATAATCAATCATGGGAATTGTTCGGTTATGTTTTCAGAATGTATAGAATTGCAATTAAATTATTTATTTATTTATATTCGGTGTTAGTGCGCTTTTCTATTGTTCTGTCTTTGCTTATTCATTTTGTTAATAACGATTTAAATATTAATATATTAATATTTTAATGCCGAAAAGTTCTTCTACGTAATTTTTCATTATATTAGAAATAGCAGCAAGATACCTCTCCAATCACACGATATTTTGTTTAAAACGTTATCAGACGCATTATACTCAACGGTACGAAACTCACAACGGAGCTGAACAGCAGAGGTCTTCACAGTGCCACCGGGACACATCATGGACATCACTCTTGGGTACCCTTTTCCTGTCACATTTAGATATCGGAGATTTAAACCGTCTGACGATTTGAGAAATTCTATCTGCTATCATTGCTGCCAAAATTATCTTCTTAGAAAAACATTATTGAACGCCTTATAAAATAGTCTTAGATACATTTTGGTTGAATATAAAACACGAAGGTCACGTAAGGAATACGTTAGATTTGTCTTTTCATGGCTGACCAGATGTTAAATAAAAAATCATTGTAAAGCTTGCATTCAAAATTGTGCAGAAACAGGTTTTTTGAGAATTAAGAATCTACGCACAACGATTCAGTCTCAATATATGTTATAAGAAGGAACTTGCAGAATCGTCAGCACACCGAGCAAATTTATTTACGGCATTTCGTCCGTCTGGGTTCAAATTCCACTGAGGTTGACTTTGCCTTTCATCATTTCGGTGTCGATAAAGTAAATACCAGTGCAGCACTATGGTCAATTACTGGCCTTCTGTCAAAATGCTTAGCAGCATTTCGCCCTTATTTATCTTTTGAGTTCATATTCAGCCAATTTCGATTTCGCCTTTTGTCGTTTTGGGCTTGATAAAATAATTACCAGTTGAGGACGGGGGTCAATGTAATCGACTAACCCACTTGCCTTGTGCCAAAATTTGAAACCTTTATTTGTCTGTTACGTCATCAGTGACTAAGCTGTGGTGAATCTTCATTCAGTTACGCTGTTGTTGTTTAATTATGAGATTTGTTTTTACTATATTTTCATTATCATATCAGTTTGGTGCGGATTCTACAATCCTTGTTCGGGGCCGTATCTTGAAACACTTTTGGTTTAATATTACTTTCTGATTCAGTTCTTATTCGTGGCGATATAACTGTTGAAATTTTACGGTATTTATTAACTTCTTTAAAGCGCTAAGCATTTTGCCCGGCATGCTAACGTTTCTTATTTCTTTACTGCCCACAAAGGGCTACACACAGCAGGGACAAGCAAGGACAGACAAAGGATTAAGTCGATTACATCGACCCCAGTGCGTAACTGGTTCTTAATTTATCGAACCGGAAAGGATGAAGGCAAAGTCGACATCGATGGAATTTGGACTCAGAACGCAAAGACAGACGAAATAGCGCTAATCATTTTGCCCGGAATGCTAACGTTTCTGCCAACTCCCCATCTTAGTGAATAGCATACGCTAAGTGACAACACGTTTCGACTTTATTTATTGCGCTTCATATTAACTATCAATAAAGTTTTCTTTTTCTTTTTTTTTTACACATTTGGTCTTCTTGTACTTGGTTCCTTTTTAGAAAAAATCCGTCTTAACTGATCTTCAAGGAGTCACATGGACAATAGGAATGGAAGCCATTCTAAAAAAAAAAAAAATAAAGGTCAATGTTTGACTGTATACTAATTATCCATATATGAATGTGCCATTCAGATATAGCAGTCACACTGAATGGATGACTGTTTCACTAACTCATTTCCAATTGCCTAAATACAAATATAAACAGTGTGTAACAAAGACCTATGTTTAATAATAACAAAAATGCTGTTTTATTCCACAGAAACAATTTTCTCTTGATGGAATGATGCAGGCCTTATTAAATAATTCATTTTGTCATAACATGCATAGCATTCCAACCAAGTACGATCGATATCCATTTTGTTCAATTAGAGAATTATTGCATTATTTTGCGGAGGATTGTTTGAAACAAATCATGAAAACTTTTGCCAATTATATCAGCTGCAATCTGCACACTGGAAATAGATTATCTTTCAGCTGACATTGGCACATTTATAGTAAAAATTTTTATTCATGCAGTGTTAGTAGCTAGTAATGTGCATGACCAGTCTGAACGATGCAATCTCATTGATTCTCGTAATGGCGAACGTCGACAGCAAATCTTAATTCGATGCCTATAGATTAAACAAAGATAAGACAGTAAAAATTAGAAAACAACAACAGCAATAATGATATTAATGATGATGATGATAATAATAATAATAATAATAATAATAATAATAATAATAATTATAATAATAATAATAACGATGATATTGATGGTGATGATGTTAATAATAATTATAATAATAATAAAGATGATGATATTGATGATGGTGATATTAATAATAATAATAATCCTTTAATAATAATAATAATAATAATAATAATGACAATAATAAAACAATAGCCAAGTATATAACGAAAATATTTAATCTTTGAATTTGCTTCTGTTTACGAAAAGTAATTATGATTAGAACGCAGTAATGGTGTATGTCGTTATATCGTGGATTCGAATGTTGATTTTTCTGCTATTTCTTGGTATCCTTTGTTATTTTATTAGTCTATTATCCATTTTTATATCATTTTATCACGATTCTTATCAATTCTTGCCTTTATTGTGTGTAGATTTTTAATATTATCACGGGCCGTTGATGTTCTTCTTGTAACAGTTGACATCGTTGTATTATTCTATTGCACTTGTTTTTGTTGATGTTGGAGCAAACGTTATTATTGTTTCTCTTTTCGTTTTATTGTTGTTGTATTGTTTGTTATTTTTATGCTAATGAGGGTAAGGAATAAACTTGAATTCCTTTACCATATTAAGTGGACTGCGGAACTTGTCAACAGCATAAGAGATAAAATTAAAAATATGTACACATACACATATACACACACAGAAATATATACGTACACACATATATATATATATATATATATATATATATATATATATATATATATATATATATATGCATGTATATATGTATGTATATGAGTAGCCATGAAAAGACAACAATAATTATGTAGTAAAACAAAAAAATAATTAAACATACACATTCTCACATATAATCACATATATCCCATTGAAGCTGGAACACATATATAGGCACATACATATTCACATGCACAAATACTCACACACACACCAAACAATTACTTTCATTTACAAAATTAAATCAGAGTCGATAATTGAATTCGAGTTGTTATTTATTTTCTGTATGTCTTAAGATTGCACACACTTCCCTATCTCACTATCTGTTTCTGTTCTAATCTTCCTCCTCGTCCTCATCCTATTACTCATCTCAAACTCATTTTTCTCTTCCTGCTTCAACCTTCTTCCATCCACATCAAAATCTTTCTATTACCAGACCATATCTTTTCCTCTCTACTTTCACTTTCGTTTCTATTCTCCACCTTTTTCTCCCTCTCTTTTCATTTCATTTAGTCATTCTACTTGTACGTCATCTACTTTCATCATTCCCCACCCCTTCCTTCAACACTCCACTCATTACGCATATTCCCCTTTCCACGACCTCCACTCCACTCTCTTCTCCTCAATTCATTCCTCTCCCTCTTTGTCTCACTCTTTCATCTTATATTACGACTCTCTTTCTTCTACTCCAGAACATTTCCCTACACCGATATCTGCAGATCTATCGAAAATGCTTTTATTGCCTTGGGAATCTATATTTGATTATAACGCGAATAGGAATTAATAATTCAAAAGTTTGGCTTTGAAAAGATTGAAAATATTTATTTTTTTCTTCTTTTAAATTCAAGTTATTATAATTATTATCAATTCTTATTCTTGATTTATATTTTAAGCTGTTATATTTAAATAATACCAAAGATTATTATAATTATCATTATTACTATTATTATCATTATTATCATCCTCACCACCACCACCACCATCATCAACTTCATCACCATTATCAACTTCATCATCCTCACCATCATCATGATCATCACTGTCATCGTGGTCGTGATCATTACTATAGTCAACACCATTAGCTGTTGCTGTTGTTATTGTTATTATTATCATCAATATTATTATTATTATTATTAATCTTTAATACTATTATTCTTGTAGTTATTACTTTTATCATTCAAGTAACGATGTATATATATATATATATATATATATATAAATATGCATATACATATATGTATTTGTAAATTTTTAAATATAATTTCCAATATTTATGATATTATATTTCACTCATTGAAAATACAAAAAGTCAAACTCTTATCGATTAATAGAACAGATGGGATATAATGAGGGAGAAATCTAATAGGACAAATTTTAAATAAAGTTTTAACTATATTTTATTATTTTTAGCGCTTTTTTTTTTCTTCATTTCACTGATTTTTCATGTTTTTCAGCGCCTTGGTTTTGGTCGTTTATATTATTCTTATCATAATTATTATTATTATTATTATTATTATTATTATTATTATCACCATCATCATCATCGTCATTATTATTATTATTATAATAATATTTTTCACTAGTATTCTCGTTAATTGCATAATTCATCAAAATTCTAACTATTCACTGCAGGGAGTCAAGTATATTGAGTTTGATAAAAATGAAAGTATCTGAACTTGTTTTCTGATAATTACTTTATTATCTGATTGCTCTTGTTATTATTGATTTCAAATGTTGTCATTATTATTATTATTATAATCATTATGATTATTATTATTATTATCATCATCATCATTCTTCTTCTTCTTCTTATTATTATTATTAACTTCATCATTATTAACATCATCTTTATCATCACCAGCATCATCATTATCTACATCATCATCGTCTTCGTCATCATCATCAATAGTGCTGTTATTATTACTATTATTAACACTATATAACATGTATGCATTAATATATATTAGCATGTTTTTAAGAATACTTTTGAATACTTTTCTTCGTTCCTATATCTACTCTGAGCCTCTTTGTTTGTGTGTGTGTGTGTGTGTGTGTGTGAGTGTGTAACCTAGCAACCTTATCAGAAGATAATTTACTGAATGAGTTCCGCTCTTGTTTCGTCAGAAAGGCCCACTTCTTTTACAATATGAAATACAGTATATGAGTGGTAGCGCGTGGCTTAGTGGTTAGAGTGTCAGCAACATGATCGTAAGATTGTGGTTTCTATTCCTGGACCGAGCGACGCGTTGTGCTCTTGAGCAAAACACTTCATTTCACGTTGCTCCAGTCCACTCAGCTAGCAAAAATGAGTAAGGCTGCGATGGACTAGCGTCCCGTCCGGCTGGGGAACACATACGCCATTGAAACCGGGGAACCGGGCCCATGAGCCTTGCTAGGCTTTAAAAGGGTGCATTTATTATTTATTTTAATACCATATATGTACAGACAGGCAGACTTTTGACTTACAATTTCTTCCTCGCTTGCAATATTTTATCAGAAATTACAATTTGACAGGGCGAAAAGCTTAGCGTCATTTCGTTTGTCGTTACGTTCTGAGTTCAAATTCCGCCAAGGTCGACGATGCATTCTATCATATCGGCGTAACTAAAATAAGTATCTGTAGAACGCTGAATTCTAAATAATCAACTTGACTCCTTCCCGCAGCTCTCCTGTTATTCTGCCAAGATTTCACACTAATTTTTCCTTTTTCTTGTTTATGTGTTTATATTTTCATTTCGTTATATGTAAACCCCGACACTTCATGTCTGTTTTTGTATTGTGCGCCGCATCTTTCGCCTTGATGGCAAATCAATGAAATCATAATAATAATGTTAGGCCAGAAATTTGGGGCATGGAACAGCCGGTAAAATCAACAACAGTACTTCCTTGTATTCCATTGTATCGACTGCAGGTGGCTGAAGGGTTCAGTTGACTACGGTGGGATTTGAAATCTGAACGTCTGTAATCGGGACAAATACCTTTTCTTGATTGGGGTCCTAATCACTCCGAAAATCCATCGAATCTACCGCCCCCCCCCACACACAGACACTCACACACGTTCTCTCTAAGCGTATTCTAATCCTCCGTCATTTAAAACTGGCATTCCGACGGTTACGGCGACGAGTGCTCCAGTAGATCCGATCAACGGAACAGCCTGATCGTGAAATTGATGAGCAATTGGTTGAGTACTCGTCAGATAGGCGTAGATTACCCTTATCGTAGTTTTCAGGGAGATTCAGCGTGACACATAATGGGACAAGTTTGGATCTTTGAAATAATGGTACAACACATTTCGACCAGCTGAGTGGACTGGAGCAACATGAAATAAAGTATCTCGCTCAAGGACACAACACATCGCCAGGAATCGAACTCTCGAATTTACTATTGTGAGCCGAACATCAAAACGACTAAGCCACACTCTAAACACAAACATAGAGCGATATACAGAAACCATGCGTGTGTTTCTCTTGTGTGGTCATGGTCAAGATGGTTTAGTTCTGTTATAAGGGCATTTGGCTTTTATTTTTAGCAGATAAATCGATAAGGTACGGGTTCCCTGATTTGTCTCTCTCTCTCTCTCTCTCTTTTTAATAATGAATTTCGCTGCTATTTCAGGCCGTTCTGGCCAATAAATGTGCTATGATTAACAAGGAAATATTGTATTAATTAGATATTTTAAACATTGAATGCAACACAAATATTTTTTCTTTAAAAAAAGGTCCCAATAACAACAAAAAATAATTTACATATAAAAAAAAACAGAATAAAGAAAATTCACACATAGTAGTAACAGAAAGAAAAGATAAATAAAAGTAAAGAAAATAATGACAAAGACCTCATCAGTAGCAGCTGCAACAATAGTAACGGCAACAAATAGTAGAATAACAACAACAACAACAAGTACGACTACAATATCATCATCATCATTATCATCATCATCATCAATGTCCACAATAAAAAGAATTTGAGGGACTTAATTAAATTTCGCGTCAAATATATTACAATCTTCTCCTTTTCCTCCTCCTCCTCATCGTCATCGTCATCACCATACTACTACCTGGTCTACCTCCTCCTCCTCGTCTTCGTTCTCACTACAGAGCTATTAGCACTACTGCTGCAGCTGCTGCTGCTACTACTACAACAACTACCATGACTACTACCACTACTAGTGCTACTAATACTACTGTCACCACTAGTATTGCTGCTGCTACTACTACTACAACACCTACTATCACCACTATTACTACTATTACTATTACAGCTACTGCTTCTCCTGTTACTACTACTACCACTGTTACTGCTGCGGCTACTATCACCACCACTACCACTACTACTACTACTACTGTTGACGGTGGTGCAACTGTTGTGACCAGAATCAACACGACCGCCCCTAATGTTAGTGTAACCACGGCCAACAACAGCACTAATTCATCTTCGGCTCCCCCTCCTCCTCCACTTCCTCCTCCTCCACTTCCTCCTCCTCCTCCGCCTTCCATCAGTTAACCACTCCCGCTGCAACCAACATCCCTCACTTTTACTAATTTATTATTTAACCACAATCTTTACCGATTCTACTACTACTACTACTACCGTTACTACTGCAGCTGCTGCTACTACTACGACTACTACTACTACAAATATAAGTTATTTCTATTTCTACTAGTACATCATTACGATCAGTTAATTGTTCTGGAATGAACCTACATCTCCACGCACGCACTCACTCACTCACTCTCTCTCACACACATGCACACGTAGGTACACACATACATATTACATACGAAGACATACACTTATATACACTCATAAATAAATAACACACACTCAAACCCACCCGCATAAACTCACACACTACACACTTTAACATATACATACACAAATAGAAACACACACATATATGTAATGTTACTTGGAAATATACACGTGCTGTAAGACACACAAACATGTGTGTGTGTGTGTGTAGATGCAGTTGTGGTTGTCAGGTAAGAAGCATACTTCCCTGCCACATGGTCCTACGTTCAGTCCCACTGCGCTGTATCTTGGCTAAGTGTCTTCTACTTTACCCTCAAACACACTTCTGAGTATATTTGGTTGACGGAAACTGAAAGAAGCCCGTCGTATATATATATATATATATATATATATATACAAGTGTGTGTGTAAATTTGTACACCATCACCGATTGATAATAGCTGTTGGTGTGGTAACATGGCTGTAACTTAGCAGTTCGGCAAAAGAACCGTTGGAATAAGTACGCGGCTTAAAAAATATGTCGTGGGCTTGATTTGTTCGACTAAAATCATTCAAGTCAGTGTTCCAGCATGGCCGCAGTCCAATGACTGGAATAAATAAGAGAATAAATAAATAAAATAATAAAAGATTAAACGCACATTGACATACATGTCCACAAACCTACACATATATACGCCACTGAACACACACACACACACACACACACACACACACGCACACACGCACACACATATATATTGTTATAGACAAAATAAGACATACATTTATACCTAGAGACACACAAATTGAACTGACACATTCATAGATGTACATTGACACACAAAGCTACACATTTACACGCCTCGAAGCACAGAGACATATATAAATCGCCATACACATATGCATACAACTACAGCGGTAATAGAAGTGATAGATAAACGATAATGGGCAGTTGGGTCCCGCTGAGAAATCAATGACATTTACCAAACCCTAAGAGTTGAACACATACATGCACACACATACATTAGCACATAGACAAAGGGAAATGCATACGCAGACACCAACACACATACACACACACACATAAAAATTCAAATTGATACATTCAAATACGCAACCATGTAACGACTCATTCATTCAAACACAAAAATAAAACATTCACATAAACATTTTCAAAAACACGTTCAGATATATAAACGTATAAATGAAACACGCTCAAATTCATATCATTGTAAATGGAACTCAATCGGTTTTTGGTGATGATAATTTTATTGTCGAATCATCTAAGTGCTTCTTTATTGGATTAAAGTGCAATTGGCGGGGTATTTTGCAGTCTAAAGGGTAAAGACCCCCTTTTGGTCATGAATGGCTATGTGACTGCACTAAGAAATTTACACTCCGAGGCATAAGTCCGGGCAAGGTTGATTATAGGAGAACCGCAGTCGCCCATGCATACGAGACTCTCTTCTCTACGCCACCGTTGTTATCCAAGGCAAAGGCCTATATAGCTTAGCACCAGTAACATCGCAATTCATTTCTACTGATGAGTGAACTAGGACAACGTGAAATAAAGTGTCTTGCTCAAGAACTAAAAGCATAACATGAACCGGGAACCAAACTCGCTGCCTGATGGTTGAGAGCCCGTCGCTCTAATTACTGCGTCATGCACCTTCGCAATCTACGTCTATTGTAATGCACACAAAAATGCATACAATGACACAAATACGATGAGTGCTGAAAAATACATGCAATGGCCTTCAATGAGTATCCTGGATTCTCGGTGATGGTGATGTTGATTTACTGAACGGACATGACTTCTTTCTTCTCAGAATGTACGATCAGTGACCAGAATGATCTTTTCTTTTGGCTACGAAAGGTAGATTCTGCTACAGGTCAGGGACTCGTTTCTATTCTTAAGCACAAATAAGCTGGTGATCTTGAACAAATGTTACAATTTCAGAATGACTGTGACTGGAGAGAAATCCAAAGCGAACTCTATGTATTTATGTTTCATTCAAAGATTCCATTTTGAGACATTAGTTAATGTTTGGGCAACTTATGCTTCTTAAAAGTATTGTTCTGAAGTATCTAACGCATGTCATGTGTATAGATAGTGTGTTCGGTCTAAAATTGACAGCATGCATGAAAAGAACAGAAAACGTAATACTCCATCCAAAGATAAAAGTATTTTTAAAAAACGCATTTTAGAAGTAGTTTTAAGAAGTATTTTAGAAGTATTTTAAAAATCAAAATATATCAACTAGATTGTGGTGGGGTGATAACAATTTAAGTAAAATAGCGTCAGCTTCCAACATGACATCATGAAGGCTTCAGAAGCATGTGCATGAGTTTCGCAAATTGTCCCCGGGACGTTCTTCGAACAGTCATTGATCTAGGCTATCAGCTCGGCTTTGATGCTGCATGTAGAGTGGTTGGTGGCTCTGTCAACCGCGCCCTATACGTAGGATTAAAATCTGACAAATTAGGAGACCAGAAATTGAGAGGAGTCGTAGAAATTCTTCAACCACTTTTGACTGTTTTCGGAAGTATCGTAAGAAGCTTAAACTTGGTACCATACATATAGCTTTCCACGAGCAAACCTCTCCAGGATTTGACCACAGTCGCCAGCAGCTTCGTATAAACGTCTGAGCTGTAGCTAAGGCCCTGCACAAAGCTGGAAAGATGAAATACTTCGTGCAAACAGTCAGAAGACATGATGTGGACTGTCCTTTTTAGCTTCGTAGTCGCCGTTGCAACGTGTCCATGTCACGGCTTACAGCCTTTACAGTGTCACGAATCAACGAGCAGCGGTAGTGATGAAAACACTTTAACAATGTAAGAACACCGTATGCAGATAAGCATATTTTTTTTATAGTAGAATCCAATTTTCAACATCGTTTTATAATTATCCAATGTCTTGTTTCCACTCTGTACCTTTTTATGTAACTAGATATTTCTACATCCCTACATATATCTTGTAAACCCTCTTTGCAACATGTCATCGATGCATGAGTAGGCAATGATAGCATATAAATATAAATATTGTCATTATTTTTATTAGAATAATTATCGTCATGTTTTTATTAGATTAATCTGTATCAGCACTTACACAAACAAACAAGAATATTTAGAGAAGGTCAGTATGATGGCTTTACATTTTTAAACATTTTCTTTGTATTTTTTTTTTTTTCGTTTTATGATGCTTTTGGAAGTGAATTAGTTGTGAATGTTACTGCTTTATTATCCTCCTCTCTCACACGAAAGAGTTAAACCTATATCTATCAGGCCACTTGGTAACATGGGAAGTTTTCATACATCTCTAGACAATACCCAGGCGATTTGGGAATTACAAAGAACTTAAGCACGTTTAATATTTTATCTACAAAGATCTAGATGTCTACAGAGGTTTCTAAAACGCCATTGTTCACAATAAACATTCATATATATATATATATACACATGTGTGCATGTAAGTTTATATATATATAAACCGTACCGATTTAATTTCGTGCATTAAACATTAATGTCTAACTCATTCACACTGGCAGTCTTTTGTGAAGAGAGGAGAATCCATTGAAGGGAACCCATATCAATATTATTGCTAATTATTTTATCAATTCAGTAGGGATAAAAAGTAAATTAAAACCCAAGGGAATTGGAACTTAGAACGACACAGCGAAATATTATAAGATAATTGTCGATACAACCTATTTTCCGACTCACTTCCAATCATATGACATCATAAATATCAAACATACAGTTTTAATTTGATGAACGCTGTCGTATAAACAGAACCAAACCAAACCAAACCAAACTGCTTACAAGTGGTTCGAGTATTCAGTAAATTGCATGCATTGGATGACGCAAATTTATAAATAAACCCATTGGAGATTATGAAGGAATTATTCGGTGGTCGATCAATCTCGAAGAAATAGCAGCTAAAATACGTATAATGAGCTTACAAAGTTACAACACATTTGACTGAAAAATTCTATATGACACATGTTTCTTAAGATAAAATGACAAATTCCTAAACCCATTTTAACTCTAGATGCTTAGTCAATGACTATATACTATAGAAGAACTTACTTGCCTTTAGGGGACAAGCAGTAGAATTGAACCAGAAACCACGTGCTTGGAAAGTGGGCTTCTTAGCCATACAACCATGTATACATATACACAAACAAAGATTCGCTTGCAAAGACATCCAAGCATGTGAAAGCATTCATTTTGCATTGTGCATTCCTGTTCAGCCTATGTTGACCAAACTTCAATATCTAAGACTTCCTTCTAGATTAGGAAAAAAGCGTTATATTTGCTCTGAATGGGGACTTTTAAAAGTAAATCCATATGAACAACTAAACAGTTCTTCATAAAAGTAAACGTGTTTCTTATTTCTTTATTGCCCACAAGGGGCTAAACATATAGGGGACAAACAAGGACAGACAAAGGGATTAAGTCGATTACATCGACCCCAGTGCGTAACTGGTACTTAATTTATCGACCCGGAAAGGATGAAAGGCAAAGTCGTCCTCGGCGGAATTTGAACTCAGAACGTAACGGCAGACCAAATATCGCTCAACATTTCGCCCGGCGTGCTAACGTTTCTTTAAGCCCGCCGCCTTTTCCAATGTTTTCTGGTCGATTTCTACGCTGTACTCTTCATTTATTTCATCCTCAGCATCGCATATTCATTGGAATGCAGAGTAAAATGATAGAGCATTCCACATAAGAATATATAAACATGTTAATTTACAGAGGCAAATACACCCCCCCACACACACACACACACGAACTTGCACAAACACAAACACATACATATTTATATATTTCGTTCAGTACTTCTACTGCCACTTCTAATTATATGTTAGCAGTAATGAAACCTCCTAATTGCTCTTATTCTATTACGGAATATCCAATAGCAATGCTTCTCTGAAGCCATCATCCACCGACGTATGCACTCGTCCCCGCTGTGTATTGTTCATTGGCGATTCTATGCATCGCCAGCAAACAAGAGAGACTTGTATCATCACATCCAATGCATAATCAATGCCTAGATATGATCACACAAGTACATATATCCACACGTACACATACATACACACACACACGCACGCACACAAACAAACAAACAAACACATGCACACACGCACACACAAACACAACCACACACACCCACACAAACAAACACACTCACCCCCACATATATATACATAGACATAAATATATGTATATATATATATATATATATATATATGAACATACATATATATATATATACACACATATATATGAACATATATATATATATATATGTGTGTGTGTGTGTGTGTGTGTGTACATATATGTATACATATACGTGTATCTATCTATCTATATATATGTGTGTGCGTGTATGTATGTATGTATGTATTATGTAGATATCTATATATATGTGTGTGTGTGTGTGTGTGTGTGTGTGTGTGTATTGACGCATGTATGGCTGGGTGTATGTATGCAATCAAGATTCTGAATAAATAATGTCAATGGGAAATGAAAACGTGATAGAATATTACTACCGTTCCTAATATCTACGGAATCAATTAATATAGGAAGCAGCAATTCCGAAATTGAACTTGCAATGAAACCACCAAGAGACCGTACTAAGGACAGCTTTACACTCAATCACTGTTATATGACTATAAAACAAACTAAGTGTTTACAGCCTGAGGCTGAGATAAGAAATGTACAAATGCTTTTAATTTTAATTAAATCTCCTGCTCATGTGGGTCAATGCTCGTCTCAAAACGGAATCGAAACAGTTCGTTGATTCACTTGATGCTTGCAGATGCCAATACATCGGGGAACATTTGAATGTCGCCGATAGTGAATCAGGTGTTAGATTAATTAATCTTACTGATTATTTGTTGGACAGGTAAGCGCATTGACATCTCTCTCGGTTATTTTCTTTATAATCTGACATTAAAACAACACTGATTTTATAGAAATGCAGAAAAGCTCTAAAACTGGTAGTAATGGCAAAGATAGGACAGGAATTTTATAGATTTTATTATCATGGACAGTATACTTAAAGCAATCCAACCACCACGTTTTCAGTGGTGCAACACTAGTTAAAATTATTTCAAATTATCATCTGAAGAATACAAATATTTTTCACGGTTGTTCTCAATTTCGAAAGAACGTTTAATTTCATTTCATCTGCGAGAAAATTGATGCTGGGTCTTTATCTTTTGTCTTTTACCTGCTTCAGTCAATAGACTGCGGCCATGATTGAGCATCGTTTTGAAGAATTTGTAGACGAATAAATTGACCCCAGTAATTATTTTTAAATATTGTCAGCTTGAAACTATTGTAAAAGGCACTTGCCCTAAGTGCTAGACAGTGTGACTGAACTTGGAACCATATGTTCGGGCAGCAAGTTTCTTACCACACAGCCACACGTCTGAACCTTATATACAAAAATCAACAAATTCTAAAGATAAGAAATTTTTACAGAGACAAATGATATTTTAGCATTATATATATCTTCAATTCACTGTACATTATTATTTTCCACATTCAGGATGTTCTCTCTAAGAATAATATCCTACAAATTCAAATTTACGGAAATTTTAAGCCGAAATATCTGAATAATTTGCTAAAAGAAAAGCAAAGAAAATTACTAACGTTGTCCATCGCGCTTAGAAGACGTATCTCTAATTTTGTTGGTTTTTATTGGGTTAATTCTTAGTGATGGCCATCTGTATTAAAATAACACGCTAATGCGTAAATATGATGTATTTTTTTACAACAGTAGAGAAGTATGTAAGTTGAAATTTGGTTGGCATATGAAGAAATTCTGACTCCAATTTCAAAACATTTTCTGTAAACAGTTGGTATAATATAATCTAAGGCAATATATAATGTAAGTATATCGACAAAAATTGCATTATACAAACATACTTACATACATGCGTACGTACATTATACAAGCAAACTTACATACGCATGTACGTGCATACATACATACATACATACATATATATATATATATATATATATATATATATATATATATATATACATTCATATGTATATAGTAAAATTTAATTATTCTATCAAGATTATCACTCTTATATTCATGTACTTATGTGATATACAACGATATACAGACAGTATATATGAGCGTGTGTGTTTGTTTGCGAAAGAGAGCGTGTGTGTGCGAGTTTGTGTTTGATAATGTAGTGAGATAAGTTTAGTGTGAAAGTAAATAAGATATTATAGGGAAACATGATCAATAAATGTTGCTCAAAGTGTATTTAACTATCTCCATATAGGAAGATTACTGTTCTTAAAATGAGGGGAAAAAAATAAAGGCGATACACAAAAACAATGAAGCATGAGTTAACGCAGTTATATTTCCGCCAAAACAACATTTCAGTGTTTGGGAATGAATAGGCAGACAAAAAAAGAAGCGAATAATTTGGAGAAATGTTCGTAAATTAGAAATAACAAACAAATATACAGTATTCTCATTGATGAAAATAAAGGAAAAATTATATTCGAAAATAAGAAATGAAATATAAATAGGCAACATAATGAAATATATATATGTAATACATATATAGTACATATATAGATATCGAGAAATACTTCGTCAATTTTTTTCATCTGTTTTAAAAAAAGTTGATTTTTTTTCAAAAATATTTTATTTCTGAATTGTTATTTTGTTTACATCTAATTTAACTGAATAGTTTCTTCATATCGCCACATTTTGTTTTTGACTATTTTAGCTTGATATTTTTATTGTTTATTTTCATTTTTTTTTCTATATTTTTCATTCTTAAAGACTTCCATTATGTTAAGGTTGCCATCAATGTTATTTTTTATATTTCTTCTCTTATTTCTTTTACGATTTTTGAACTCTGTTGTTTCTTTCAGTACAGAAACTACGCCGAAATGAATTAATGAGCTATGATACGTCCCTCTTCTTCTCTTTTCCTTACGTTTTTTTTTTTTTCCTTATAGATTCGTTTTATATTAATGTAGAGTCGAATGTCATCGAAACTATACTATAGACTGTTGATCTCTTGGTTAAGAAATTGGAGAGAATTCTTCTACTATTAGCATATCTGTAATGATATACTCTTTGTCTCTAACACACTAATATATATATATATATATATATATATTATTTTGCTTAAAAGAGTTCCAACACTCTGTTTTTTATGTTTTATTGATATTCCTGCAGAACTAATGTGGGGTATAGAATATGGAATATACAATATATAATATAATATACAATATATAATATAAAATAAAATAAAAATGGATGGCACCATGAAATAAAGTATTGAATGTAGATGAAATATTGAGTGTTCAATATAAAGGATCAAATATATAAATATATAAATATAAATATATATATATAAAGGCGACTCGAGTTTCAGGGCTATTTCCCTTCGTCATGGCCGGTATGACAATCTTTAACAGACTGTATGTATATATATAGTCTTTGCTTAAGGATATTCTGATTTACTAGTGCCATGGTAAAAGGTGCTGTAGTCATGCCCATCTATATCTTAAAGGAGTAAAAGTATGTATTACGTCTTTTTCACATTTATGATGTTCGAGTTTATTCGAGAGAGACTAGGATATTAATTTTAGCATTTTGATCATGTTATAAATTCCTCGTTGGTTCCTAATCGATTTACTATATATTGTTGCATTAGTACGACTTTAGAGTAAAACTGGTGAGGTGGAAGCAACTTGCTAGCTAGCTAGCTGTCTATCTATCAATCTATATATATACATATATATATATGTATATATATATATATATATATACATAT
>NC_069001.1:10048733-10051840 GCF_001194135.2 Octopus bimaculoides | reverse complement strand
TATATATATATATATATATATATATATATATATATATATATATCTATATATATATATATACATACAGAGAGAGAGAGAGAGAGAGAGAGAGAGAGAGAGAGATTCATATTTATGTATGTATATATATATGTGTGTACATACGTATATATGCAGAGAGAGTGGAGGAGAAGCAGAGATTGATAGATATAACTATTTATATTTTATGTATATATGTCTGTCCTTAGATGAATGTGTACGAATAAAAATACGTATGAATGCGACCCTATACACTTAAATTCAAATGTGCGCACACATACAGACGTGCGTGTGCCACACACACGCTTATTATAATATCATTTTGTATTATCATATTACACTAAATTACAATTATAACTATTCGGTACACATCATCTCATATGTCTCATTCTGCGCGACACTATATAATAAATTAAGTTTCAACTTGAATAGATTGAATTCACAATCATTGATAGACAAAATGTTGAGACTGACGAGGATGGATTACAATCAAATTTGTAGCAATTCTTCGTCAAAGCCCAATGAAAAACAAAGAATTTAGTTACATGATTTAGTTAGATGAAGTTATACGAGTGGAATAATATATGAAGTATATAACATATTGCGAATGGACATAAGTAATATGTCGCTTCTCTGCGTTAAATCAAAACGTTAATTAGTTTCTTGTTGCGTGGACAAAGAAAATGCAGAGTAAAATTTCGAAAGTGATAAAATGTTATTGCATACAAGACCTCGCACAATAATCCTTTGTACTATGGGTCCAAGGCCTTTTTTTCTTTTTTTTTGTGGGGGGGGGGGGAGAGAACCAGTAGATTACAGGAACCCCAGTGCGTAACTGGTACTTATTTTATCGAACACGAAAGGATGAAAGGTAGAGTCGACTTCGGTGCAATTTGAACTCAGAACGTAGACACACTCAAATGACTGAACAAGTAAAACAGTAATGTGTTGAGGTACTGAATCAAAAGTATTTAACTGTTTTAATCCAATTTCTTGTCGCCATATAAACTCAATATTTTAGTGGGAAGAAAAGCCAATTTTATTTATTTAATTTTATGGGAGTGAAATAACCAAAAAGTATCGGAAAGCGATAATGAAAAAGAAGAATGTATGTTCAAACCAGGATGAAACGCAAGGAAGTTAATGAGGAAAAGTATTGTGGTCAATATAAATTATTACAAAAGTATTGGCCGATAGTAAAAATGTGTTACACTTATAGAATAAAGCAACACGACATAGTGCCGAAGTGTTCAAGAAAACACTATGGCACTATTGATAGGAGATTTGCCACATCGTTCTTTTTCTCATGAACATGCTCCATCTGATTATCAGCTTCTTATATTATCATGAGATTATTTGAAGTAGAAAACTATGTTAATAGTGAAGAAGCTAAAGGTGTTTCTGAGTATTGTCTTTGTTCGTAATATGAAGAATTTTACATACATACAGTTAACTGATCCGTTATAGGTACGATGAACAAAATAGTACTCCATCCATTGAGAGATGAATACCACGGTTATCTTTTTCAAATGAAACCAGACATGTGTATTAAGCTTAAAAAGTACTTGAGAGACACAAGGCACTTTATATAAATATCATGAATAATCGTGTGTCTATGGCATGAAAGTCTTAGTAGCTTTTATCTAAATACTGCGTATATCAAATGATATGCATGCACATAATTGCATACATAGATACATGCGCATACATATTACATACATATATACTCATATACTGGAGCCTTCTGCATAGTTTCTTCGCTTTCCAAATTCCATTCCGGGAGTGTTTTACCTATGTTTTACTTGAAAATCATAAATTAAAGTCCTACTAAGAAGGGTAGAGAGGTCGAACACGAAACTGCGAGGTTGTGAGGCGCAGCATTACGCACACGCTAGATACATATTCATTTACATGTGCTCACACACACACACACACACACACACACACACACACACACACACACACACATAGAGAGAGAGAGCTATATGTATATAGACATACAGATATGTTTATATAAATAATTATATATGCATATGTATGTGCGATGTACTTATGTACGTCTATATGTGTGGGTACGTATGTATGTATGTCTTCAGATTCAATGAAAACTTTTCGTAGATCTGCCACCAAAAGTCTGCATTATTTTTAAAAGCTCCCTGTTTTAATCTAATTCTTCTATGTTTCAATGAAGTTAATCAACTCGAAGATATCACAAGTTCTTACAGCAAGCAAACCCACTAATAAAATATCATCAATAAAATATCACGAAAAAATAAAGAAGACAAAACGAATAGTAAATTATACCAAATGTGTATTCATGTCCGTTTTTTTTATACATATATATATATATATATATATATATATATATATATATATATATATATATATATATATATATATAACAATCTCGGTTTGTTAGTTTATCTTATTCTTTATTTTATTTTCCGGTTATGCTTCATTCTTTCTTTCTTGTGATTAAACTCCAGCTTCCACGGCTAACAATAACCACAGCAAATGCGAAACAAAATGAAGAGTGATTATGCTTTATTTAGAGATATTTTATGTGTATCTACCCCAAGACTCATTAGAACTATTGTTGTACTTAGTTAGTTCATACCGACCCATTTGCTGCCCTTGTTTCTTTCAACACCCTGCATTCAACACACACACATACACAAACACATGCTTATACACACACACACACACACACAAACACACACATACACACAAACGCACAAGCACTCGCTTATACACACAACACATACACACCACACCATACACCACACAGTCCATTATATCAAACGAAGTGTGTATACATTCGAATACATATATAGATGTGTATGTTTGTGTTAGTGTATATATATATATATATATATATATATACATATATATGTTTATATATATATATATACATATATATGTTTATATATATATATATACATATATATGTTTATATATATACATATACATATATATGTTTATATATATACATATACATATATATATATATGTAATATATACATTTACATGTATATATAAATGTATATATGTATATATATATATATATGTATATATATATATATATATATATA
>NC_069001.1:10038638-10048170 GCF_001194135.2 Octopus bimaculoides | reverse complement strand
TATATATACATGTATGTATATATACATGTATATATACATGTATATATACATGTATATATATATACATTTACATGTATACATATATATATATATGTGTGTGTATATATATATATATACATGTATATATATATATATATATATATGTATGTATATATGTATGTATGTATATATGTATCGTATATGATTGTGTGTATGTTCATATATTTAGAGACATGTCTATGTATGTCTGTATATGGATATGTGTGCGTCTTTGTGTTTCGCTGTGTGCACCTGTACATATCCACATACATACATATTCATACAATAACGTATCTATGTATGTATATGTAATTGGCATGTGCTTCTGTGTATAAATACGTATTTGCATGCATGTACACTGGGAACCATCGTCTATGTCACAACCTCTGTATATATACACAATAATATATAAAAACGCTCACATACTTGCTTCTGTAACACATATATCTGCATCCATTCATACGAATGAAGCAAAAAAAATATTATGTGAATCAATGAAGAACTTAATTCTGAAAATCTAAAATTGTCCAATTGCTCTTTGTTGTAGAGGGCAATAGGATTATTTCAACTTTACTGACAACATACTAAGACACAAATATAACTTGGTTCATTAATGAAAGTTTACACACGGAAGCAGATACAAAAAAAAAACATGAAACCGAGGCATACACAAAAGAACAACCACACAAACAGAGATGCGTCCGCACACGTAAATGCTCACACACAAACGCATATGCATACGTACATAGATACATAAATACATACATAAATACATACATACATACGCATTGATATGTGGATATACACACGAGCATAGGAGAAGCAGGATAATACATATGCTACCCAACAAACATTCGTTAACGTATGGACATGTAGAGACTGATCAATATATATACACTTTAATTGAAACAGATTGTAAGAGAGATTAAAGAAGCACACATAAACATATATACATACATATATACAAAGACAAGCACACACGTACAGGTAAGGATATCTATCTATCTATATCTATCTATCTGTCTCTCTCACTCACTCACTCACTGGCTCACTCACTCACTCACTCAGTACTCTCTCTCTCTCTCTCTCCATATATATATATATATATATATATGTATGTACATACATGTACGTATATATGCATATACTCATTTATTATTTGTATTATATATATATACATGGAGCGCTGAATTCTATATGTTTCTATATTCTCTTTCCGCTTATCTTCTCTTATTCGCTTCTGTAGAGGAAAAGATGGAAAACTGCAGGTGCTAAATCTGGTAAATATGGCTGATGTGGAAGCGACACAATGTTGTCTTTGGCGAGAAACTCAAGAATGAGGAGAGCTCAGTGACAGGGTGAATCGTCATCGTGAAGAGTCCAATACTTTGCACTCTACAGACCCGGTCGCTTTCGCCGTATGTCCTCTCTCAAATGATTCAAACCATCGCAGTCGAATTCTCGATTCACTCTCTTGCCCTGAGAGGGGGCGAATTCTCGATGCACAGAACCACATCACCGGGAGGTTGACTTTCGTGGCAAGTCTTCCAGATCACCCATCGTCTTCCATGGATGGTTTTGTGATTTTGAAGTTCCTATTCCACTCGAAACATTGCGTACAACCCATTGCCCTGTCGCCGTAAGCTTGCCGAAGCATTTGCAATCCTTTGTAGCAATCTCTCCCAGGTTTAACGCAAGATTCCACGTTTCCTAATTGTTCCTATCCATGACACAATTGCAAACTACAGCTTACAGGTGATCAGAATACAAATCTGAAAACTAGCGCAGTAAACACATCGATGTCCATAGACACACTACCTCATAAAGGAACTGCGAGCTGTAGCTGCACAGGAAACAGTGTGCTGCCATCAGTTTGATACGTAACTAACTTGTAAGTCTCCATGATGCCACACACGTTTGAATGGCTCCGCTTTTAGTACGATACCAGCAACGTCAGCACTACTAGATTTTGACTTCCGTGCCTCTGTTTAACACTAAGTCCAAATCTTAAATCTAGATCCTAACCTTGAATTCTGAACCCTTAAATCTGATCCCTAAATTCTAAAATTTAACCTCGGCCGAATATATAAGCACTAATCTCTGAACCTAAGCGGTAATCTTTTTAAAATAGACTTCCACCCATCCAAAATTAAACTATTTGCAAAATATATCCGAAACTTAAAACATAGAAATACGTCTACCTAGACCTGTATTAGACGCATCATAGCTCACCTAGAAGGATCATGAGATAATTATTAAATACGAGATCTATAACAGAGATAACAAAGACCTTGAGATTCTAGGGAAACAGAGAACCAAACAAGGATCAGTGGATATTTGAAAGGGGACTCAAAACTGTTTTCTTTTTTCGAACCAGCTTCGACAAGCCGGTTTCAAAAGCGAAACTTCCAAGTAATTATTCATACTTAATAGTAACACACACACACACACGTGTGTATGTGTATGTGTGTGCGTATGTGTGTGTATAGAGTCTATCCTTCTACTTGAACTGTACACGACACTCTGTGAGAGAGTATGTGTGTATGTATGTCTGTGTGCGCGTGTATGTCTGAGTGAGACGGAGAAAGAGAGAGAGAGCGTTGGAGCGCGACTATGTTTTCTTGTAATTTTATTCACTTTCGCTATTATTCCTCAGGCGATGCTGAAAAACGTTTCCCAATTAGAAATATTCTGTAAATCGTGTTGTTCCAAAGTCATATTCCTAGAATACAAGCTGTTTGCTATGTTCAATATCACTTCTCTGTAGATTAGTGAATTGGTCGATGGTGTTACTTTCTCGACGTAATATCTCTCGCTCTTAAATCAGTAATACTTCCTAGTTGCACTAGCTTTAATCTACATGGAAATTTCAGGAGAAATCTTTATGCAATTTCTAAGCGGCCTTCACAAGTATGCAATTGTTTCAGAACTTCAAGCATCTCAATATACATGTTCCACATGCATTAATAGAAGGATATTCAATTATGACCGTACTGATGTGGGGTGGTGTGAGGTGATGTAGGGTGGTGATATATAGATATATATGTGTATATATATATATATATTTGTATATATGTATCTACACATATATATATATATATATATATATATATATATATATATATATATATATATATATATATATATATAAATATACACACACACATATACATACATATGTATTCAGATGGTTAAAGAAATTGACAGACAGACAGACACACAGACAGATAAACACATAGATAGATAGATAGATAGATAGATAGATAGTTAAGAGGGAATTGTATAGAAAAATGAAAGGAACGTAAGGTTTTTCTTATCAGTCAATAAATAATTCTATACATATTTCATGTATTGATATAAATATAATACATGAACCTCCAGGAAAAATAAACTGAAATTTGCTGCTAATTTATTGAGCAACATAGAAAGCATACACAAAATATAAAACATGGAATTAATATATTTAATTTGTCGAAAACATTCACACGATTTGCTCGGTTTTACACGTACGCTTTTAATGATCTTTAGATATTATCTTACCGATGAAGTATGTTTTGTCGACACCGTATGGCCAATATTTCAATTATTTCTCATATATTTACACTTAGAATGCTGTCATAATTTAGGATCGATGTAACAGCACCGATATCTCAGATATTTACCAATTTCTCGTTCATTTTATTTATTCAAATTCGCACACTTATCACTTGTGTAAATGCTTGCTGTGAATTTAGCTGTGATAATCTCGCCTTCGCTTTCTATTATCTTAAAAATGTGACTGTTTGGCGGTGTTAAATATCAAGATAGATATAAGAACATAGAAAAGAGTAACGAATATCGTACATAGTATATTATCAGATGACAATGACAACTGTCTCTGATATTCTAGTTTTCAATAACCATAGACATTTTGTCCATATTCAATATCTTTATTTTTTCATACTTACATATGTATATATATGTATATATGCATTTCGATTAATCTCTCACAATTCTTTCACTTGAAAGTGAACATGATTTATAGGTGTGTCTCGATATATATTTTATGGGACCATTTTTATTTATTTGTTTTCTTTTTGTTCTTTTTATTCCTCCCTCCATCTTCAGTAGACAGGAAAAAATTAAACGTATATCGCTGGGTGTATGGAAGCTTTGAGTCGCAATGAAGACTGGATTTTTGATTGATATGTTGTTTCAATTGTTGAAAAGTTTTCTGCTTTTTTAAAATAATACGAATTTACACTCGACCCGATGAGTTGTTAGATATATGAAACCCGCACATTTGTTTTGCTTTTTATCATATTTATTTTCATTATTTATTTATTTATCGCTTTTCTTAGTTTCATTTTTGTGTGTTTTTTTTTGTGTTTTTTTCCCATTTTTATTGTTCAATGACACATTATTCTCAGCCAATACGATCGAGAAAATAAGCGCTAAATAAAGGGATCTAATGCATCAAGCTAATTACATTCATGCATGTTTGTAGTCTTTTTGGGGATATGATATCATAGCTCGAAACCATTCTGTGATAGCCGAAAGTTCAAATTTGCCATGAGTCATTCAAATTGCCCTTCAAATATGTTCTAACGCAATGATATATATGCACACACACGCGCTCGCGCACACACGCACACATACACGCAGGAATCACAAACACATACATTTATAACATATATCATATATGATAAATGAATGTAATCATACATATACATACATATGTTTATAAATAAATATATATATATATATATATATAATTCTATATATATATATATAGAGAGAGAGGGGGGGAAAGAGAGAAAGAGAGAGACAGAGAGATAAAGGGAGATAGATATAGAGAGAGAGAGAGATTCTGTTATTTCTCCATAGTACAGTGGTTAGTATTACCGCCTGTCACGCGGGTGACCGGTGTTCGATTCCCCGTCGGGAAGTCAATATTAGATCTTTCAAGGCTATGAACCAGCATATATGAGTGTGTATACGTGTATGTATATATATGTATGTATATATGTATGTATGCATATGTGCACGCTTGTATGAATATGTATGTATATGGGTGGGCGGTATCTATGTATATATTTATGTATGTGTGTAGATATGTACCTATGTATGAACATACATACCTTACTATGATAGATCTATTCACTCTATCTTTACATCTGGGTATATTCAGGAATATACACATCTTATAGTAAATCTTATACTAATTAGAGGAGGAGACGCTGTATTTCATTCCGCTCAAGTATGCTTTCGTCGATATATGCTTATAGATAATCGTTTTCGCAAATGAATTACACTCCATGTTTTAGGTCCCGATGAAGCTATATGGTATAATGTAGACACCGAACTATGAGTCCACTGCATTTTATAGCGGAAGCAGCTTTAGCTAATGAATTTCGTAGCGTAATCGTTTATTTCTTTGTCATCACTTTTTCCTTTATATATATATATATATATATATATATATATGTGTGTGTGTGTGTGTGTTGTGTATTTATGTATACGTATATATATAAGCATATATGCAAATATCTATCTATTTTTCTCTATCTCTGTCTGTGTGTATGTCTGTATGTGTTTAATGGGGACGTGTATACGCGCCTGAAATTTTCCAAGATCGCAGCATACTATGTAAAATTTACAGTTTATCAAATATTTATTTAATTAATAATTCCCGTTCTGTAGAAGTAGAATAAAGTTAATGCACAAAGGGTTTATCGCATGCACATCCACACACCTAGGCAGAGGCATTCGTAGACATATTCTATTTAATAGAAAACATATTTATACTATATGTGTGTGTGTCTGTGTGTGTTTCTATTTGTATGTTTTACATTTTTGTATGTGTTTTACTAACAAGTATTTACTCTCTAATCAGACTTGGTAGCAAACCATGTTCGACGCTAATGAAGGCAGCTGCACTGCTGATTATTCTGTACTCTTATACAAACATCTTTCTCAATGCCTCACTTTTAATTGTACAAAACTGCATATATTCGAGCGAACATTTGCAAATGTTACCATTCCGATATAATTTCGTGTAATCATAATTTAAGATATATTCCAAACCCCAGCTTCGAGATGGTAGAAAACAAATAATTATATAACTAAATTCTTAATTATTTCAAAAGTTAATTACTTAATATACACCAATAGTGTATTTCATTAGATACTTGGTCACAAAAGGCTTAGAATCTATATTTAATTTCACCGCTTAATATTAAGTCACCATTTTTATGTTTGTTAATGTTTATATTTAATATCGTTTATATATATAGTTCAACCGTAATTTGTGTACGATATCGAGTTGCAGTTCTTGAGGCTCTTCATGTAGAATTAGAAACATGATTTTTATATGATATATCTCCTTGAAGTTAATAGTAACATAAATTCTTCAACATATCCATTAATCCAAGTTAAATGTGAATGCATCTTTTTAATTAATACACATGCTCTTTATTTTGTCGGTTACTTTTTATCTTATTAGCTCGGATAATAGTAAATGAATAATAATAATGATGATGATGATAATTGTTGTTGTTGGCACTCCTTCGCTTACAACGTCGAGGGTTCCAGTTGATCCGATCAACGGAACAGCCTGCTCGTGAAATTAATGTGCAAGTGGCTGAGCACTCCACAGACACGTGTACCCTTAACGTAGTTCTCGGGGAGATTCAGCGTGACACAGTGTGACAAGGCTGACCCTTTGAACTACAGGCACAACAGAAACAGGAAGAGTGAGAGAAAGTTACGGTGAAAGAGTACAGCAGGGTTCGCCACCATCCCCTGCCGGTCTGGGAATCGAAACCGCGATCCTATGACCGCGAGTCCGCTGCCCTAACCTCTGGGCCATTGCGCCTCCTGATAATAATAATAATAATAATAATAATAATAATGCTTGAAATCTTGGGGGAGGGGACTAGTCGATTACATCGACCCCAGTGATTCACTGGTACATACTTCATGGGCCCCGAATGGATGAATGTCGATCTCGGCAGAATTTGTACTCAGAACGTAGCGACCGCTTTGCGTATTTTCCTGTTCACTCTTCCTATTGTGATTCTAGGGCAAGTATCCTGTATCGAAGCTTTCTGAATGACCTGCGGGAAATTGGGCAACTGAAAACTGCGTGACCATTCGTTGTTACAATTTTCATCATTACATAAGGCGGCACAGCTGTCAGAATCGTTAGCAGGGCGGAAAATGCTTAGCGGCATTTCACCCGTCTTTACGTTCTGAGTTCAAATTCTCCAGAAGTTGATACTGCCTTTCATCCTTTGGGGGTTGATAGAATATGTACCAGTGAAATACTGGAGTCGATGTAATCGACTAGTCCCCTCCCCCAAAACTTCAGGCCTTGTGCCTTTAGTAGAAAGGATTATCTTTTCTTTATAAAACGGAGTGTGATTCTCATTACGGAGTATGGAACGGTTCTCTTAATCCGTTGCCCTTTTTAACATCACTGCGTGATCCCATTCTGTCTTTGTCAGATTTCACTCTGATGTAAACATCGGGTTGGACACCCATTCAGAGCATACGAGCCTTCTACGACTCCTGTAATAATACAAAAAAACGGTCATGAATGCTGTTAATCCCATCTCTTAATGAGGCTTTCACAACAGCGATTAACTATGGATCCCAGAACTATTTTGTTCTCAAGCAACTTTCTGAATTATAGTCTCCCTATAAATATAATACATTTTTCTTTAATTCACTTCTGGTTTACTTTCTGAAGGCGGTCCCTAAAAAAATCCGGGTTTTACATATGGCCCGGGTATTAAAATGTTTGAGAACCCCTACATTAAACACTAAATACTGGTGGACTTTAACACTTTTTAAGTTAGTATAACACATGGACAATTAAAATACAATAATTTAATAGTATTTTATCGATAGCATTAAGGTAAATAAGAATCAGGGTTTCGAATTATTGTGAGGTATAAGTTTTGAGAAAACTGAATAGAAATGAACAAAAACTTCGGTAGATCCTCATACGTCGAAATGAACGGCAGAATCCAATGATAAGATACAAGATATGCTTCATCTTTTACTTGTTTCAGTCATTTGACTGTGGCCAATCTCGCCTTCAAGGAATTAGTTGAAGAAATCTCCTCAGGATATTTATTAGTCTGGTAATTATTCTATAAGTTTCTTTTGCCGAACCGCTTATTTTACGTGTACGCAAATACACCAACATCGGTTATCAAGCTGTAGGTGGCTGGGAACGACAGACACGCACGCACGCACACACATAGCTATATACATAGATATATAGCCCGAGGCTATAGTAGAAGACACTCGCCCTAGGGGCCACGCAGTGGAACTGAACCCGGAACCATGTGGTTGGTAAACAATCTATTTATCCAAGAGCCAGTCCTATGCTTATATATATATATGCACACACACACACACACACACATATATATATATATATATATATATATATAACATCTGTGTGTGGTCTGTAAATAATAATTATTATTATTGATATTATAATTATAAGCTCAAAGCTTATAAGTGATCACCATGTATTGGCTAAAGAAAATAGTCTGATACTGCGGTATATAAGCCCTCGAAGAAAAAAAGTGGGTGTTAGTTCGCATATGTATATATGAATATATATTCTTTAACGTATATGCATGTGTGAATATATATATTCCTTTACTTTCAAGGGCTGTGGCCAGAGACTCGGATTTATTTCCAGAGAGATTTAACTGCTACTTCTAGCAGGTAGAGCCACCATGACGAAAAGCACTGGCTGAAACTTAAAGGAATGAGAATATGTATGGTATGCAGACGTATAGACATTAATACTACGATATCAAATCTCGATATGATTATATAGAAGCCAAATAAAGTTATTTCGTTAAAATAAATTCCTAGAGGAGGATTGTGAAATATATTTTACAACTGATGAGATACCTATTTTAGGGTTTCATTTAATTAAAACTTTCAACGCTACAATAATAATGATAATAATAACAATAAATATATATATGTAAGTGTGTCTATGCTACATTATTAAATCTTACCTATGTACAGATATATATATAAGTTCATGAATATGTATATATTAATATATATATATATATAGGTTGTAATATACTAGCACCAATTTCCTTAAGTGTTATGCACTCTCCTGTGAACTGTCGTCTTACATATCTATGTTTGTATCAAACATTGACTTAATAGTATCTCGATTAGTCATACATAAATACAAACATACATGCACCATAATTATATGTATGTGTGTATGCACGATAGAGTGTTACTATGTCCTTGGCTTAAAGTGTATGGTGAAAGGTCTGGTTGGGGACCCAACCTTCCGAGTTCTTTAAGAGGGTTTAGAAAAAATCAAAGAGCACTTCAGTAAGTGTATGAAACTAAAAGGGGAATATGCTGAATAAAATCATAATTAACTGATCCTCCTGTATTGTCTTTTACCTAATTCCGTGAACTTTTCAACCTCCCCTCATTTATATATATATATATATATATATATATATATATATATATA
>NC_069001.1:10036044-10038628 GCF_001194135.2 Octopus bimaculoides | reverse complement strand
GTGGTTGTGGCCGTGGCGGTGGTGGTGGTGGTGGTGTTGGTTGTGATGATAAATGTTTTTTCTGGACTGTACCATGCTAGTGTTTCTGATAGGGGATCAGCAACACCCTCCTTTTTTTTTTCTCTCTTTTTTTCCTATTTTTTCTTCATCTGTCTATCAATCAATTCATTTGTATTCATTCGCCGGGTCTATCTATCTATCTATCTATCTATCTATCTATCTATCTGTCTGTCTGTCCACCAATCTATCTATCTATCTGTCTAACTATCTATCTATCTATCTATCTATCTAACTTTATTGTTCACAAGGGGCTACACATAGAGGGGACAAACAAGGACAGACAACGGGATTAAGTCGATTACATCGACCCCAGTGCATAACTGGTACTTAATTTATCGAACCCCGAAAGGATAAAAGGCAAAGTCGACCTCGGCGGAATTTGAACTCAGAACGTAACGGCAGACGAAACATCGCTAAACATTTCGCCCGGCGTGCTAACGTTTCTGCCAGCTCGCCGCCCTAGATATCTATCTATCTATCTATCTATCTATCTATCTAGATAAATAAATAAACAGACAAGTAGATAGATAGATAGATAGATAGATAGATAGATAGATAGATAGATAGATAGATAGACAGACAGACAGATCCATCTATCGATCCAGCTACGTATCTATCTGCACACAATATATATAGACATGTGTGTGAATGCATGCGTGTGTGTGTATGTGTATGTACTTAACGATCGATCTGCTTAATTTAGTATTTAACTTAGTACTCTCATTGTTTAGTTGCAGGTCTAATAAAAGACCGGAATAAGTCCATAGTCATCCGCATTAGTCAGATTAAAATATTAGTCATTAGTTAATGTTTTCACCATTGCAGAAGTGTTATTAATCAGGATTTTCCCCGCCTCGATTCCAAGCGACGTTGTTTCAATGTAGTTCTTATACTTGCCATGTATTTTATAGAAATTAGTTAATCCCTGGAACATTTCTTTGTAAGAGAGATTTTTAATGTGTCACGTTGTTTAACAAATAATAAATGCACCCTTTTAAAGCCTAGCCAAGCTCATGGGCCCGGTTTCCCGGTTTCGATGGCGTATGTGTTCCCCAGGTGGACGGGACGCCAGTCCTTCGCAGCGTTACTCATTTTTGCCTGCTGAGTGGACTGGAGCAACGTGAAATGAAGTGTTTTGCTCAACAACACAACGCGTCGCCCGGTCCAGGAATCGAAGCCACAATCTTACGATCATGGTGCTGACACCCTAACCACTAAGCCACGCGCTTCCACTCTACTTGATTTTACCTAAACAATTTCATTCAGAGCAAGAGGCTCAACGAGACAAATAAAATTCATGCAGATTTGCCTGATTAATTTTCAATGTTACAGTGGTAAGCAACTAGAAAGTACATTGCCAAAGCCCGTCATAAGCATCCCTAAAAGACAGGATGGTCTCCCTTTGAACGCTACTAGAATTAGCTTCACTGAAACAAGGCTAAACAGTAATCATGATCGGAAAATCCGAAGAGATTTCAGTCCGGTACGAAGATATCAACATGACACTACAGTTTTGCCGTGAAGAATAAAACACGTTTCTTGCTGTATATACTACCAGCTGTTGTGTCTGGGGAGAGTCATTCCCGTTTGGTGCCTTATAATTTAACGCACTCACCGGTAAAATTTCCACTTATTTCTTTTTTAATATTTCTAAAATTTTCTTTGCGTCTTGTAACCTTTTTGATAGTCATTGACTCTCAACGAGAATTTTAGAAAATTATAAAAGAAATAAGTGGAAATTTTACTGGTGAGTGTGTTGAATTATATCCGACATTTTCGTTGAACCGCTACGTTACAGGGTTCTAAACACACTAACACCGCTTGTCAAGCTGTGGGGAAGGACACACAGATGCACAAAGACACACACACACACACACTCATACACACTCTTCTAAAAATAGAAGCTAAATATCAATCAAACCACACCCTGCCGGCTTCAAAAATTAAATGTATAGGCGCAGGAGAGACTGTGTGGTAAGTAGCTTGCTTACCAGCCACATGGTTCTGGGTTCAGTCTCACTGCATGGCACCTTGGGCAAGTTTCTTCTACTATAGCCTCGGGCCGACCAAAGCCTTGTGAGTGGATTTGGTAGACGGAAACTGAAAGAAGCCCGTCGTATATATGTATATATATGTGTGTGTGTATGTGTGTTTGTGTCTGTCCCCCCACCATCACTTGACAATCGATGTTGGTGTGTTTACGTCCCCCGTAACTTAGCGGTTCGGCAAAAAGAGACCGATAGAATAAGTACTAGGCTTACAAAGAATAAGTCCTGGGGCCGCAGTCAAATGATTGAAACAACTAAAAAAAAAAAAAAAAGAGTATCAGAATATCCAATAATAAAAGGGGACGATCACGACTGGAATATTTTTCTTCGTAAATCTACGCATTCAGGCCCCAACTGGTGCAACACACAACAACAGCAACAACAAGAGAAACCTGTATTGAATGAATACCAATAGATTTCACATTAATAAGGAAGTATATAAAATATTTGTATCGTTTTACGGGATTCCATTATAT
>NC_069001.1:10034401-10035840 GCF_001194135.2 Octopus bimaculoides | reverse complement strand
TATATATATATGTACATATATATATATATATATATGTACATATATATATATATATATATATATACATATATACTTATATGTCATACATATTAATATACTCTGACTATTACGGTAGCTATACATATGTCTATTTACGTAAATATTTCTTCGAATATAGGTGTTGTTATGCATTCATGAAAACATGAACTTATTAAGTCTTCGCTCTGTTTGAATCACATTTATTTCCACCTAGATATTAACTCGAAGTATTCATTTCGGGAAATAAGCTATTATATTCGCATAGATTTTTATGATACTACATTTTGCCAATATATGCAAATATGTATAGAGGAGGTTTTTATGTATATTTCTCATATATATATTTATATATGTATGTGTGTGTGTATATATATATATATATATATATATATATATATGTGTGTGTAAATATATAAAACTTAATAGGAGTACGATTAATGATCTATTCATTGCTTTACAAATTTGTTTTCGCATCATGTAATACTGTTTTGATGTTGGAATCATCTTCATCATCAACTGTTTTCATTGGAAAGATGAGTTATTTGTGTGAAATATTTTAAGACCGCCAAAGATAAGAAGCTTCAGTGTTGAAACCAACTGTGTCTGGAATCTGTTCATTTTCAAATTATATTTGTGTGCACGTAAGTCCGTTCGCCAATAGTCTCAATCACATTTCATCAATTCATATCCCTGTTTATTGCTTTCTGTCAGCTAATATATTTTTTTACAATGGATCTATAGAATTATTGCGTCCCGTTATTGCTTTTGTTTTGTTAAACCGTAAATCAGATATGATCGAAGTGAGAAACGATTAACATGCGTTCCTTCCAAGGACCTGTGTGACCCTCAGAGTTTAGATCCATCTTAACCAATGCCTACACCCCTTTATAAACATTGTGATGTGATTTGAAGGAAGACGGTGGTGGTGGTGGTAGTGGTGTTGGCGGTCAAATTGGTGTCAGTGAACTTGTAGTGACGGTGGTGGTGGTGATGATGCTGCTCTTGCTATTGGTGTAGGTGGTGATGGTGGTGTTGATGGTGTTGACACGTGTGTGTTTAGTGGCCGTCGTCTGCGTCTTAGAGACCATCATAGTATTGATTGAGGTTTATATATATATATATATATATATATATATATTTATATATTTATTGTGTGTGTGTGTGTATGTATGTGATGTTAGAAGTGCAAACACAAACTAACACACAAATATACACACTTATATATACGGTGGGAATCTTTCAGTTTCCTTCTATCAAATCCACTCACAAGGGATTTGGTCGGCCCGAGGCTATAGTAGGAGACGCTTGTCCAACGTGCCACGCAGTGGGACTGAACCCGGAACCACGCAGTTGGAAATCAAGCTTCTTACCACACAGCTACTACTGCGCCTATATATATATATATATATATATATATATAT
>NC_069001.1:10032527-10034389 GCF_001194135.2 Octopus bimaculoides | reverse complement strand
GTGTGTGTGTGTGTGTATGCATGTATGTGAATTTATATATTTGAATATAAATGAAATTTCAAGAATTGGAGATTTATTAAAAGTTAATATCTGAAAACATTGTCATATCCTGATAACAAATAAAGAAATAAAACAGTAAAATACATTAAAACAGGCAACAAAATATAAAAACGTATTTTAATATATTAACATATAATTGCCATTTAATTAGAAAACAACCTCATATTTTACTTACGCATTTTCTTTAAGGATATGTAAATTTAAAAACTAAAAACAACTTAATAACTTCAACGAAAACCGAGCGAGAATTGTTTAAAATTAACGTCTGAAATTCTTCAGATTAAATGTAGAGAGAAAGCAGGATTATTCATGCGGAAAACTGATAAGCTATCATGTTTGTATGTATGATAATCCTTTACTTCCGCGTATATTTTCTGAGCAAATAAAAGTTATAGTTGCTTTGAGTCATGCCCAGGTCATAGAGGCGGTTTCAGATCAGTTTATCTCACAAGATATGAATGGAATAATATAATATCGAATTGGCAGAACATCCTCTACGCGGTCATTCGATCTTGTCTAAACATCAAGCAAGCAACGTTCAAATCATATCGCAGCATCTCTTAAGGGGAAAGAAAAGAATATAATGGTTTCCAATTTTGGCATTTGTCCAGCAATTTCAGGGGAACGATTAGTCGATTACGTCGACCCTGGTGTTCGACTGGCGCTTACTTTGTCGACCTCGAAATGAGGAAAGGCAAAGTCAACCTCAGCGGAATTTGAACTCAGAACATGACGATACACTAAATCCGCTGAGCGTTTCGCCCAATTCGCTAACGATTCTACTAGCTCACCGCTTTAAGAAAGGGATATATTAAATTATATGTTCTCATATACCCATTGTTTGAAAACACGATGAAACGGTTATTACTGATCTACTTTCCACCAGAATAATAATATTTTAAACAACAGTAAGACCCAGCTAGATAACAAGAGAGTATCACAGTGGATAACAAAATTATATATATACTTGACACATGAATAAGATTTGGAAGATTTTGATCGTTCAGAGCTCAGCTGGGTCACTACAACCACAAAGGCTATATTAATGTGCAAAGGAAAGCGGCGAACGTCAACACGCCGGGAAAAATTATTAGCTATATTTCGTCCGTCCTGATGTTCAAATACTGCCGTGGTCGACCTTGTATTTCATTCTTTTGGGGCCGATAAAATGAGCAGCAGTTGAGCAACGAGGTCGATATGATCGACTCAACCCTTTCCTGAAATTACTGGTCTTCTGCCAAAATTTGAAACCAATATTAATTTTCAATGCGCGAGGCGTTCAGGTGGACTGTCGATCATTTAAATCTAACTGGGGACTATCCATGAAATCGCACACAAGCATTTTTGAATAAGAATTAAAACCCACGTTGGCTAATAAGGTCCAAGATAAGAAATTTATAAAGTAGTGACTGTCACACTTGGAATCACAATGTAAGGCAGCTGACAGTGTTTCTACAATCTATATATATAAAAATGAGAATGTGTGTCTGTCTGTCTGTCTGTCTGTGTGAATCCCTAAAACTCGAGAACTACGCAACCAATTTCATTCAAATTTTACAGATGCCTTACTTAGGGTTCCAGTTGTGCTTTAGACAAAAAAAAAATTAACTTCTTCCAGAGTTCGAGCCCACAGCAACATAATATCTCCTCCACTATTTAAGTATTACGTGTCAAAAGTGAAACAAAAACACTCATGTCAAATACTTTCACTTTAAAAATGAAACTATTCTACTAACTGAAACAATCACATTTCGATACTGTAATGACAGATACTTTCAGAGAGAGAGAGAAAGAGAGAGAGA
>NC_069001.1:10028282-10031923 GCF_001194135.2 Octopus bimaculoides | reverse complement strand
AACAGTGTAAGACTACCCTTTCAGATATACTTTCATTGTGATTTCTGCAATGTGGTGCATAAATTGTCAAGTAAATGAGACGTATCTTTGCCTCCACTGATTCACTTGCAAGGTGTTGAGTAAAATTATTTCGTTGCAGACCTCCTTTGGGTCTTTTTATTATCACTACGACACACATAGTCCCCAGTTGGTAACATTGATTTCAAGGCCCTACTAGATGAGAGACGGGCATTCCACTTAATGTCTATGTTCCATGCTGGCATGGATTGGAGAGTTATTAATGTAGAAATATGGTATCGTAGCTACTAACAGTTGAGGGTTGCGTAGTCTAGACGGCGTTTTTAGATTTCATTATTCTCTTTAACCCGGGCAAAGTCGGGTATTTCTGCTAGTATTACCATAAAATATAACCTGAGAAAAGGAATGTTTACATTGGATAATATAGGAGATGGTATAGACAGTGAAAAGCTAGTGTGACAAGTTAAGTGACCATACAATATCTCACAGATATACTGCAAGGATTTTGTGTTCACAGTATTCTCTTTCTATTGAGTCTCTTCCAGGGCCGTGGAAATGTAATTCCGTTTAAATATCTCTCTATCGGAATATATTTATTTTGCAGTCATCTTGTATATCTAAATAAAAAAAATGAACAAATAATTTGGTCATTGAATACACACTACGTGGGTCATAAGTTCAAGAGATTAACTGGCCCTCTGTCACTCGATAAGCCTTCTACTTTTCCCACTCTGCTCTAATGTTTATGAGGAGATTACGACCTGGGAAGAAAAGTAAATAAATATAACCACATTGCTTTTTAGTGTAGTTACGTAATGAACAATGCATTTATTGAAATCCCTAAAATACGAGGCAGTCATGATTGGAGTGTCTTCGATCTTAGTTCTGCTGAACCTTTCTATAAAAGCATAACCAAAGATAAATAGACATCATTTTTGGTGAGAGTATGACAGCGCCCATGTCACTATTTTAAAGCACCCTGATAGAAAAGAAGGAAGTAGATGATAGCCTAAGAAGCTGATGATTGCCTAAGAAAGGTCTCAAGTTCCTCTAAACGCACTTAAGTTACGGGTGGCGATGTTAAGCTAAGCAAAGAATTAAGTCTACCAATCGAATTATATATTACCTGTGTTTTTTAAAGTAATTTGAACAGTGTGGGAATTTGCTATAGAAACATCTAGCTGCTTTCGACTAAAATTTTATTCGAAAGGATGTACCTCTGATCCGTTTAACTCTGCATAAACTAGAGATAAGCACTATTTCAACGGATTCCTGGCTTCGTAATGTGTATGAATAGATTTGAGTTAATACTACATCAGGGAACGAAATAATTTTTCTGTTTAGTATAGCTAGGTTTATACTTTTATGATTTCGTCTTACAACAACATAAAGATGTACCTATTTCAGATATTCCTCGTGCTGTTTCTTCTATCACTTCACCCACCTACGGATTCTTAGGACTTTAAACTTAAAAGACAATGAGGTTTTATAGAATTATCAGTGACAAACTTAATGGTTTCCTTCGTAGGGGAAAAATCTTAATCTAATGTTTATTTATTCTGAACTGTAAACATTAAAATCTATATTAGACATAAGAAACGCACTAACAAGATTGTCAGTTTGTATTGATTGATTTCATTCAATTTACGATCTACTTTAGTGTTATATACACACAGTAAAGATAAGCATTTCCGACCGACCTTGTCAGTCGAATAATATACACACAGAGTAACAACAAGCTCTTAATATTAGCAGTTGACAGATATCTTCCACATTTCAAACGAAAGTCATTGTCATTATGTGGAATTGATATTCAGAGTTAGAGATAGGTTTGTGTGATAATTAGCAGATGTATTTACTATTTCCTGTGTTATTATTGCCGAGGGATTAACAGTGTTACAGCGACAAAAGTATTTACTTAGAATGCTTTTACAAACAAATCCATTTGTACAATTGTAAATAATTGCACAGGCACACACGTACACACACACACGTACACACACACACACGTACACACACACACACACACACACACACACACACATACACTGACACAAATAAACACACGTATGCAAACACATACACAAAGATACGGGCATAAAACCAGCAGAGTCGTCGGTTCAATACCGACATTGACTATTATGCTAATTAAAAATGTGGAAAATGTCATATGAGCTCAATTTCAATGCGTATTCTAAGAGGAATGATCTAACTGACCCTAGAGCTCTCACATTCTAGGCACATATGTATTGGAGCAAGACGTAGGTGCGCAACACATATGCTCGTCTGCCCGTGATTTCGCAGGTAACCAGAACAGTAAGTAAAAGCAAGATGAAAGCTGGGCGGTCTTAGTTGCGGTTGATAAATCTATTCAGTATTTTTGACACGCATTCACACATACATACTTACATTCACACATACATACATACATACATACATGCATACATATACATACATACGTACATGTGCGCATACATTTATGCACGCATGTATGTATGTATGTATGCATGAATGTATGCATGCATACATGTATGCAGGAATGCATACTTGTATACATACATACATACATCCGTCATAGGCACCGGTCTGGCTGTGTGGTAAGAAGAATGCTTCCCAACCACATTGTTCCAGGTTCAGTTCCACAGCGTCGCCCCAACATATTCCCCTCTCAGATTCACACATTTATTGCAGCGGTCCTTCATTTTTTTCTCTGAACTGTAACAGAACTCAAAATGTTAGGCCTCCAGCTAGGCCTTTCACGATAGAGTTAAAGCCAGGAACTGTTTAGCATTCACATCTATGTTAAGAGCTTTCTTTTCTTTGTCGGATGTCCAGTTGATAAGGAATAACCTGGAGTTCAACAACACAAACAGCCACACAAAATAATACGTTTTATAATAGAATATTAATATTATAACATACAAATAGAAAAATAAACACAATGTGTGTAATGGGATTTAGGGAGAAGTTATTGAAGGTCTGTAGGGTTTTTAACAACATAAGGTATATGAACGAAGACGTGTAAAACATCAAGATATTTCTTTGACGTTTTGACATCACTGGTTGTGTTAATTATCTTTGATATTTAGGGAACTTCAAAGTAGCTTTAATGACAATGAATGAATATGCATATACGTATACGTGGATACGCCTACACGTGAGCGTTTGTGTTTGTATAAAAATATAACGATATATCCTCATACATATGTACACACACACACAAACACACACACACACACACACACTCGAACGCACTCATATGCATGTTCAGCCGACAAGATCACCATATTATAGTGTCAGAAATTCGATGAAATATGTAGTGAATATCTACTCATAAACATATTTCACTATGCATAACTGATTTATTTTCATATACCATTCCAATATAAATAGACATATAAAATTTACACACGCGCACACATATGTATATATATATATATATATATATATATAAATATATATATATATGCACATAAATTGTATGTAAATGCCTAACGTATGTATCTATGTGCGTACATGTGTTTGTGTGTGTGTACATATCAATGCGTCCAGTATCCATTTTATTCTGAAACATTATCCTAAACATAAATGTAAAAATGCATATCCGAAGTTTTTTTTCTTTG
>NC_069001.1:10024902-10028004 GCF_001194135.2 Octopus bimaculoides | reverse complement strand
GGTATATGCGTGAGAGTTCTTTCTATCTCCTTTCCGTACATGTATACAACCTTTCTTATCCACACACACACACACACACACACACACACACTAAATATATTCAATGTAACAAAATCTGCGTATGTGTGAAATACGTTTCTTTCAATGCGGGTAGGGCACATTTGCTTGAATACTGCGTCATGTAAGCAATTATCGTTTTCCTTCATATAAATGAATTCATACTATTTGAGCATGCTCAAGCATGAATACAGCTTCGCTGTTTCTTCTCTTCTCCACATATTTCATCAAGTGTCATATCTCTCTCTATCTCTCTCTCTCTCTTTCTCTCTCTCTCTCACACACACACACAATCAACACAACTCTCTCTCCGTTTCTTTCGTTCTCTTTTTCCCATTTCTACTGTTCGTACATAACACATAAACCTATATCTGACTTTTGACTTTTCCACTTTTCTACCATCTGAATAATTCACTTACGCTTTTACAGTTTTATAAAAATACACCTGAGAACAGAGAGCATTTTATTGTTCCTTTTTATTTCGACTTTCAGCTCAACCGTTTTTACACCCTATGCAAATATTCTATACATTTCTTATCGATTTTATTTAACACTATCGTATATGTGTGTGTGTTTATGTGCATGTGTGTATGTCTGTGTTCTTGTGTATACATTCATACATGCATTTACGTATATATATATATATATATATATATATGTATGTATGTATGTATGTATATGTATTTATACATATATATATACAAATGCATATATATATGTATAGATACATATATTTATATATATATAAATATGTGTGTGGGAGTGAGTCAGTATATATAGATATGCATATATATATATATATGCATACATACATACATACATATATCTATGTATGTATGTATGTGTATGTATATATATTCATTTCTCCATCTTTATATTTTTAGCGAGTAATTTTTTTTCCTTCATCTAATAAAATATAGAATATTAACAGTATAAACAAATGAATTGACATGTAAACATAAGGACAAAAGTAATATTGTATAATATAAAAAGATAAAAAATATATATATAATACAACACATCATCCAAATGTAAGAATCAATACAAACTATGTAGTGAAACATAAATAATAGAAATTGTCATATGAAAGGAAAATGAGAGATTTCTTCCTCAGTTTTTGATACAAACACTTAGAAAGCCCTGCCCTACAGACATACGCCGATACCTGCCCCTCTCTTTTTATCTCTATATATATTCTTTGTTACGTTTTGTCTCTCTCATCACTTCTGACCCAGCTATAACATTACTGCTGATATACCAGTGTTGGAAAAAAAAAATGATGGATAGAAAAAAAAATTGTTGGTTGATCGCAAGAATGATGCGATATATGGGAATATGGTTCATAAATCTTAGTTTTATGGATTAGATTACAGCTTATCATAAAAATAAATAAATATACGTATAGTAAAATAAATAGATTATATATAAATGTATACAGATACACACGCACATATATATATATATATATATACATGTAATTCTTTGTGTGTGTAAATAAATAAATGTGTAAATAAATTGTAATGTGTTTATATCGTTTACGCTGCTTCAAAAGCATTGGAGGAATATATATATAAAAAAAAAAACAAAGCCAATTTCCAGTGTTTTCTCTATCGGTCTACATAGTTTAAGAACGCAGAGAAAACAAAAAACCATGCTTAAAAGTAAAAAAAAAAACAGCGAAAATTAAAAAAAAAATAAATGTAAAAAAGCCGAAAGCGAAAATAACAAAAAAAAAACCTGAAAAAAACGAGAAAACGAAAACAGCAAAAGAGGAAAAACGCAAAAAAGGGGACTATTAAACGCTCTACTTAAAATTAACGTATATCTGCCTGCAAGATCAAACAGCTAGGAGGCTGAGTCGGGGCTATTGTTTCCCTAAGATGTGTAGATGTGTGGTTATGTGTCTACCCACACCACACATTTGTATACCTTGGCATCATGCTCAAACCAACAAGGGGCATCGTATTTTATACATTCATACATATATAAGCAGACCATAGATGTGTGTGTGTGTGTGTGTGCGTGTGCGTGTGCGTGTGTGTCTGTGTCTGTATCTGTGTTTGTATTTTATAAACATTCGTTTATTTACCGGTGTCATGTTGACTAAATCTTAACCCGTTGTGTATATTAACAAATGTGTTTACAGACATACATACATACATGAATACATACGTTCATATATATATATATACGCAACACACACACACATACACATATATAAGCAAGCATGTATGTATGCTTGCATGTATGTTTGTATGTATGGATGCATGTATGAATGTGTGCGTGTGTGTATATATATGTATATGTGTACATATATCTAAACGGATATTTATTTTACATACATCTATATATATATATATATATATATATATATATATGTGTGTGTGTGGGAGAACTGACGCGTGTGTATGTGTGTGTATATATATATATATATGTGTGTGTGTGTGTGTGTACACACACGTACAGAAATTTATGCACATGTGTATTCTATATTCATATGTATATGTATGTATACATATATGTGTATGTGCATATGTGTTTTGAGCGTGCTTTTGTGTATGTGTGTGCGTTTGAGTGTGTGTGGTGGAGTCTATGTCTCTGCCAATGTAAACATTTAATATTGCTTCGGTTTTGCAAAACAAATATATTTACTATTTACGAGGCAATGTTAATGTGTAGGTCTCTGGACACGGTGTTTCGTAAAAAAAAACAACAAAGAAACAAACAAATATAAAGAAACAAGAGGAGAATACAAGAGAATCGGGCTTGGTGGATTGGAAAAACAAACATTATTCAATCTAGGTGATTTTAAACGGTTGATTGAGAACAAATTAGAGACTGCATGAACTAACTTCGATATATCCGTGAGGCTTCTTGTCAAATAATGTCCCAGAGACAATTCCGTTAAATCGTCATCGACTTCCAAAAGCAAATCATCTGGGAAGATGAAACATCTTTTAAAAGCAAATTGGAATAAAATTTGTAATAATTGGGGAAAGAAAATCAAAATAAAAAGACAAAAACAAAAGGAAAATATTATATATA
>NC_069001.1:10019463-10024829 GCF_001194135.2 Octopus bimaculoides | reverse complement strand
ATATATATATATATATATAAGTAGGCAAGTACATGCGCGTACAAAAGGGAGAGAGGGTGGGAGAGAGAGCAAAGGAAAATACAGAGAGCGTTTATCAGTGTGTGTGCGTTTCTTATGTGTTAGTCCAAAACAGAGAGACATATATTGCAAACAATGTGCAGCAGTTCGTTTTGGGGACGTGATAACGCAGTGCACATCATACGTAGAACATGACATTCTACAAACACACACACATACATACTCATTTACACACCCGCTGACACACACACTCACATACATGTACGTACACACAGCCACAAAAACACACACGCAAACACGCAGACGGGCACAGAAACACATTAACTCACACACACACCCACACACATTCTTTATATTCTATTCTTTCTATTCTTTTACTTGTTTCAGTCATTTGACTACGGCCATGCTGGAGCACCGCCTTTAGTCGAGCAAATCGACGCTAGGACTTATTTTTTGTAAGCGTAATACTTATTCTATCAGCCTCTTTTGCCGAACCGTTAAGTTACGGGGACGTAAACACACCAGCACCGATTGTCAAGCGATATTGGGGGACAAGCACACACAAACACACACACATACACACACATATATATATATAATGCATTTTATAATGTGTATATATATAATGTATTTTTTAGTTTGTATGAGTGAGGAATGATAGAAGAATATGACATTGTATACACAACATATGGAAGAAGTATTACGTATTATATTGTTTGGGATGTTGATTTCCCAAAATGTTACTTTGATTTTCTGGGTTTCGATCTCCGGACGATTATGAAAATTGGTGCGGAACAAAGTGTTGAAAAGATAAACAGTGGGTGTCTTCAATAGCTGAGAAATGTCACTGAGTTGAATTTAACAAAACGAAGAACATTTACTGTTTACCTAAAAAGAATAGATAATGTATTAATAGTATTTGTGAATGAGAGCGTCATTGGTCGGGGTGAGTTAAATAGAACAAACAAAAAATACCCTGGAAGTGTATAGGAAGTGTCATTTCTCTCTACGTATGTGTACCATAAATATGCGTGTGGTAGCGTATGCACATATGTAATAATCCAGCTCATAGGGATTTTGACATTTCGGACACAAGTCCTTCATCAAAACAAGGAAAAAATGAAAAGATACGACAATAGGAAAAGTTATTTAGCGATTATCAGCAGATATATATTGTTTGCTGAATTATATGAAATAAATATACTTGATGTATCTCACACTTCCCAGTAGTGTGAAAAGCTTCCCATGACTGAAAAACAAACTGAAGCCGTAACAGTGACACCTAAAATCCGTTTATGTTCGTTACACAAGAGAGTTGTCGTTATCAAGAGAATTGTCGTTATCAGAGGACAGAATCCGCAGCGCAAACCCTTTTCATATCCGTACCAGCGGCAAAGTATTCAAAATGAATCTATCTATCTATCTATCTATCTATCTATCTATCTATCTATCTATGTGATTGTATACACACACACACACACATATGTATATATATATATTCGTAGATGCTTAAGTATAAGCGTAACTACCTAACATGTATATATACATATATATAAATACTTGTGTATATATATATATATATATATATATATATATATATGTGTGTATGTATGTATTAGGAAAATAAAAGTGTAACTGGTAATGTTTCTGTCAAATGTAACTGGTAACGTTTATCATTTTGGAAATATATTTATGCGTATAAATATCCACACTTGTAAATAGAGAGTACATATATGTAAAGAAGAAAACAACGAATAAATGTAATAGAAATAATATCATCAAATGTACAGTAAATGAATAAAGGTTTTAAAATTTAAGATCAAATGAGGGAGAAATCACCCGTGTGCTTGGTAGCCAAAGCGTGCAAAGAGTGACTTTCGGAGAATTCAAAATATAAAATGATCTACTTTAAGTCTTCAAAGTAATGTGGCGATACATCATGCTTAATAATTTTCTTATTTTATTAGATTTGAATTTTTTTGTTGCAGTTTTCTATAATTTTAACAGTTGTTTATTCTCCGTATTTTTTATGCTCGTTTATTTATATGTGTATCACATATGATTTTATCATCTTTTTTTTTATTTTCAACATATGTATTTTCATATTTAAATAAATTCACTGCTTTATTTGTCCTTCTTCCTCTGATTATACAGAAAATTACTGCACTGGCTTTTCTTTGTTTATTTATATTCAAATTTTATATAAAGGAATAAAGAAGACGCCTTTCATTCAACTTTATCTTTTCAACACTTCCATTGTTTTACACTCATCCCAATTGCATGTTTTCCATAATAGTTCAAAGATTCCATTTGACATAAGCGTCCAAAGATATCGAGAAACACAGAACAACTATTTCTGAATTTTCATCTGCATCAAATGTAATATATATATATATATATATATACATATATATATATATATATACACACACACACACACACACACTCTTTTACTCTTTACTCTTACTCTTTTACTTGTTTCAGTCATTTGACTGTGGCCATGCTGGAGCACCCCCTATAGTCGAGCAATTCGACGCCCAGGACTTATTCTTTGGAAGCCTTGTACTTATTCTATCGATCAATTTTGCCGAACCGCTAAGTTACGGGGGCGTAAACACACCAGCATCGGTTGTCAAGCGATGTTGGGAGGACAAACACAGACACACAAACATACACACACACACATATATATACATATATACGACGGGCTTCTTTCAATTTTCCGTCTAGCAAATCCACTCACAAGGCTTTGGTCGGCCCGAGACTTTCGTAGAAGACACTTGCCCAAGGTTTCACACAGTGGGAATGAACCCAGAACTACGTGGTTGGTAAGCAAGCTACTTACCACACAGCCACTCCTGCGCCTAAATATATATATATATATATATATATATATAGATATATATATCTATTTATTTATTTATTTATGAGTATGTATATGTGTATATGTATGTGTGTGTACATGTGTGCGTGTATTTCTTTTTTTTTTGAATAAAGACTTTTATTTATTCCCATTTTTGTACATGAATATATACACACCTGTATTGACCCCGCTTTAGCGTATATCAACTACAGTATTTGAAGAAATTTTATAAAAAAAGAAAGAGCAAATAAATTCTACCTCCTTAAAACGCGATGGTTAAAATCCCTATATATGGTAATCAAATTGGTTTTAGAACAAGGAATAACGGTAGAGAAATATATCCACAAACAACCTTTACCCTAATAGTTTTGTGAACATCAAAGTACAACAAAAGCAATTTTCTTTAATAACAACGCCGTGGCATGCCTGACTTATTAAACCCCAACTTACGAATGAAAACAAGATATACAATAAATAACAATAGCCACAAATAAATAAATTATCACCTAGACTTACCACCTCCCTGCATTTTTTTTTTTTTTAATGTTGACACACTCAGTTACTAAGAGCTTAAATGCTGGACTATCTTTGACATTTACATTGTCAGACAAAAGGATTAAATCCAATGCAAAAAATGCTGTCACACACTGTGCTTACCTAATCAAATAGAAACATAGAGAGACTTGTTTACAAAGTTCTATATACATGAATAAATTCTAAAGAGAAACAAAACCCGAAATTTAATCAATAACAAAATTCTCCAAAACACTTCTCCATAACAACCTCTTCCCTAAAAACGTAATTATTACCTCACTCAAACCCACACACCCAAGGAAGTTTTTTTTTTTTAAATTCAACTGCGAGTATATACAGGCAACACTAATCTTAATGTATTGCAGACCGACGATGGCTTAACTGGACCAGAATTTGAACTTACTGTCCTCAACTATCTTAGTTTAAAACTGAGGAGGCAATTTTGCCATTTGGTCCGTTCATTATCTAAAAACAATAGATTAATTAAACACCGTAATTATTTAGTTTTGGGTAATCTTAATGAGTTCAGCAACAGGAATATATACAGTATGACTGAATACAATGATTATATAACAATAAAAAAGATGAAATAACCAAGAGGCACCGATTATCAGGAGCCAAACCCCGTTTAGGAAAAATACTCTGAATATTGGTTTTGTCGAATATGTAAGAACAAATAAAGGCAATAAGTTAGTATTCGGCTAAGGCATTGAGGCTTTACACAAGATAATAAAAACTAGTACAACGACAGAACCTGTAATAATAATCTTGTTCCTGGTTTCATAGTTTCATATAACAAAAAGTTTCTTGAAGTAATATATAATTTCTTTTCTCTGTTGTAATAGTAACTCTTACAACGACATCGAAAAATTTCTTCACACGCACACAGACACACACACACACACACACACACACACACACACACACACACACACACACACACACACACACACACACACACACACTTGTATATTCAGACACACACACAAACTGGAACACATGCACACATATGTTTGAGTATATGCATACATATTTGTATAACCAAATATATATCTAAGCATATACAAATAGTTACACATACATGTAAATATGTGTTTAAATATGTACATATACACACACATATACACAAAAATATATATATATATGTATATAATGTATATGTACATATATGTATGCATAAACATATATATATACATACATCCATATATATATATATACACATTTGTATACACATACATACATATATGTGTATATATATATATATATATATATATATATATATATATATATATATATATATATATATACTTATATATATGTAGGTACATTTATATGATTGTATGTAAATATGTATGTATGTACGTGTGTATATAGGTATGTATATATATGCATATATATATACATATATATATATATATATATATATGCATATTTTCGAACACAAAAATAGTGTAACATTAACCAATAGGTGATCATTCATTATTTCGCCAGGCGTATGAAAAGGCAGGTACGACATGCATTTGAAATTAGAAGCTTTTAAAAGAAAGATGCCCCATGCTGCGATATCTAGAGAACTTGCCATGTGTGGCAGGTTGAAGTGGTGTGGAAACGTGTAGGGGGATTAAACCAAATAGAGCAGGAGAAACATCTTCGTTATCGTAATACGCAAAGATGCTGTGCTTAATAATATACGCTCTTGCTTATTAAAAATAAATCTGTGAAACCGAAGAAACACTTCTATTATATTCGCATTTCTATTTCTAAGAGTCTAAATGAGCCATATTTGATGGAAGTTATTTGTAAAAGAATCGTTAGATTCACTCTGTGACACATTGTATCCACTACGAGAAGCAGTGATCAATGCCACTTATTTTATGTCATAATACATACATGCGTATATATATGTATTATGTGTGTATATATATATATATATATATATATATATATATGC
>NC_069001.1:10014726-10019453 GCF_001194135.2 Octopus bimaculoides | reverse complement strand
TATATATATATATATATATATATATATATATGCGCAAATATATATGTATGTGTGTGTGTGTATGCATATGTATCTATATATACGGATACATATATATATTATATATATATATATACATAAATATATATATACGTATATGATGCCAATGCATTCTTACATACATGTGTGTGTGTGTTTGTGTGTGTATGTGTTTGTACATATATATATACATATACATTTATACATATGTATGTATATATATATATATATATTTATACAGACATTTTACTATATATATATATATATATATATATATATATATATATATATATATATATAGGTATATGTATGTATATATATATATATATATTTAGATATATATATATAGGTATGTATACGTAGTCACACATCTTCACATTCTCATATATATTCCCGTGTAAGCAGCTATGAATGGGTACTTAGTTGCATATTTTATTGTGTCTATGTGTATGCGTGTGTTGTCTTGCATTTATAAGTCAGCGATTGTGTAACACAAGTAACACAAGAAAAAAGTCATTCACGTCATAGATGATATTTTTTCATAGATATATATTTATTTAAAGATGGAGACTTCCTCCGTCGCTACTCTGAGTTTCACCTGTCTGTATGAATTTCTGTGTGTTTCTACGTGTCTCTCTAAGTACATAAGCTCATCACTAATTCAACGTATATATCTCATGACAATTATATTATCTAAAATGAATTCCTCATTAGCACAATCGAACATGAAGTTCTTTTACAGACAGATTGTCAACGCAATTACTGAGATAAATATGCGTATCATCAAAAGAAATATTGGGCTTTAAAATTTGTTTAGGAGTGACTGTGTGGTAAGTGGATTGCTTCCCAAACACATGGTTCTATGTTCAGTCCCTCTGCGTGGCACCTTGGACAGGTTTCTTCTACTATAACCTCAGGCAGTCCAAAGCCTTGTGAAAGGATTTCGTAAATGGAAACTGAAAGACGCTCGTCACATATACGTGTATATGTTTGTGTCTGTGTTTGTCCCACCACCATTGCTTGACAACCGATGTTGGTGTGTTAACGTCCCCGTAACTTAGCGATTTGACAAAAAGGAACCGATAGAATAAGTACTAGGCTTACAATGAATAAATCCTGGGGGTCGATTTGTTCGATTAAAAGGCGGTGCTCCAGCGTGGCCATAGTGAAAAGACAGAAGTAAGTAAAAGAATGAATATGAATATCTATTAAATCAAGATTGTCCTAGAATAATAGTGAGAAAGAGACGAGAGAGTGAGAAAGGGGGGGGGGGGAGAAATGTATTTAAAGCACTGATGACCGTTAGCGGCTGCGTTATTTCTAAAATATTCTGATCATAAACACATTTACTCTCAGTACCCGCAACGTAAAACCCCTCCACTGAGTGGAGTATTGACTGGAGAAAGTAATTATGTTAGAGGGTGAGAAGCAGGGGTCTTACAGAAGAGGTGAATTCAATTGCTTGCGCACCTACGAGAGTGAAAGAGAAAGAAATACAAATAGACGTGAGGTCTTTGTACGACGAGAATAAAACAGAAATGAAAGTGCAAAAATGGTGTGACAGATGTTTTGAAATAGGAAATGAATTGAACAGAGAGGATATCAGTTCTGTGTTGCCGGAATTGAAGGAAATAGAAGACGAGTTATTGGAGAAGTCTTGACAGAGTTAGAATTCTGCTGAGATTAACGGCACTTATTTTACCGATAGTTACGCTAAGTTACGGGCGACGTAAACACTAATACCGGTTGTCAAACGGTTTGGGGTATAAATGCAGACACACACACACACACACACACACACACACACACACACAGATATATATATACGGCAGTATTCTCTCAGTTTCCGTCTATCAAATCCATTCACAAAAAATTATTCGGCCCCAGGCTACAGTACAACACACCCAAACTGACACGCAGTAGAATTGAACCCGGAACGATGTGGTTGGCAAGCACGCTTCTTACCACACAACCATTCCGTTCTTTCTGTGTATTGTGATGTGTAGAGTTTAGACGAATATACCTTTATTCGTTTATCCGCTCACATTACAAATCTCTAGCTTTCGTCTCTTCAGTTTTACTCACAAATCTTGACTTATCCTTACGTTGTCGTAATAAGACACCGAAATTTTCACAACATGAGATGGCGATTAAACACTCCTCATACCCGCATCGAAGCTTACCTCATCATTTATTCACGACTACATTATAATGCACACATACAAACATGCGCATGCACACACACACATACACACACACTCACAAACACACACACATACACATATATCTTTGAACTGGAATCACCAGAGAGTAATGTGATAAACTGTTTGTTGCCTATTTCAACCAGGCTGGGTTGAAATCATGAGGTAGTGAGTTCGATTCCCGGATCGGGTTATTTGTTGTGTTGTTGAGCACGACTCTTTATTTACCGTTGCTCCATTTCACTTAGCTGTAGGAATGAGTTGCGAGCAGCGTCACTGTTGCCAAGCTGTATCGGCCTTTGCCTTTCCCTTGGATAACATCGATAGCGTGGAGAGGAGAGGCTTGAATTCATGGGCGACTGCTGGTCTTCGACAAACAACCTTACCCGGACTTCTAGGGGCAATTCCATGGTTATTCATGACTGAAGGGGTTTTCAACCCTTACCAACATCAGCTTCGCCTACTAAGAGACAGTTCGGTTTTCAAACTCCAAAAATGCAACAGTAAATTTCACCTATGTTTATTCGTCTATTCATGACATAAAACATGCCATCGGCTCCTGCCCAAAATGTTATCAAAATTATTATTTTATTGTACCGTGATATGTTTTTCATAAAACAATATACAATGATATCCGTTGAAATGCTTCTTCTGGGGTAAACATAGACAAAAATATCTGTGCATGCATAAACGTATACACATAAAAACATGAAGTGTGGAATATTCCCATCAAAAGTGTTGCTTGCTTCTCATGAGATCAAGCGTTCATTCAACGAAGTAAGTAGTTAAGTTACCAAACGAATCGTAACACTCATCGTCGAAACTAACGGAAGATCCATTTTATATACATTCTTATTGGCCTGATAATTTAATAGAATGCCGTGTGTAATGATACAAATTTAACCAACGTTTATATTACTATGTGTTAGCAGGGAAAGATGTGTGCAACAGAGATAGCGATTTATAGTGTGTGTTGTTAGGGATTATGAGAGAACGGCAGAGTAATGGAAACATATTGAAAATTCAGGCAAATAATATACAAAATATATCTATATTGGAGACTTTCATTAATATATGCGCCATGATTCGTGCTAATGTGTGTGAATGAGTGACTATGTGTGTAGGTGTCTTCAGCGTATGTGTATGAATGTGTATAGGTATATGCCTACGTTGATGTGATTATGCGGCAGTAGGCTTGGGTTTGCGATGAAATATATAATATAGCAATACATAATATATTAATGTATAAACATAAGTCTTGATGTATGCAAGTAAATGAGTTTATTTGGAGATGTATTTACGAATGAACCTAAGACATCGTCATATATATATATATATATATATATATATATATATATATTCGCATGCATACACGTATATATCTATGTATATGTGAGTCTATTTGTGTATGTAGATATATACATACATAAATACACACACCTATATACATACATATACAAATGTATATGTTTGTGTATGTATAGAGAGCAACAGAGAAATAGAGGAGCTGGAGAATGCAAATATAGATTTATTCATTAGCCTAAAATATCATAGAGTATTCAATGATATTTCCTGCGAAAGAGAAAATTGAATAAAGGGTCTAATTTGTGGGTAATCTCGTTCATAAAGAAACCTAAGTGTTTTAATGATATTTCATTTCCCCAAACATCATATAAAACAACATCGTAATCACCGACGACATCAACATTAACGCAATCAAATCACATAGCAACAACAAGAACAAATGAAAAGCCGACGAACTACAATAAATAAAATACCAAAACGAATGAGAGCGAACAGTAATAATAATAATAATAATAATAATAATAATAGTATTTTGAAAACTAACTAAAGTAAATTTCATTACCAATTCTAGGAACCGAATCAGTGCCTAACTATTGTAGAACATCGGTTATTGAAACGTGAAGAATTAGATATAGCATAGCAGCTAGATTTTAGATTCGACATTAATTAAGCTATCTCTATTCTAAACACGTTCGTAATTAATGGAATCTCAAAAGAACAACATGAACAACAACAACAAAAAAATGGGATAAAATCATATAAGACATAAAATAAAATGAAAATCTAATTCTATTACAGATGTATAGCATTGCCTAGGCTGTTGTTATCATCATGTCCCAAATTCTCAACCTATATGTATTTATATATATATACATATATATATATATAACAGCAAGACTAACGTTCTCTCATTAGAATTCTCCTATTTCTCCCTTTCTCACTGTCTCTGTATGTATTTGGATATCTATCTATCTATCTATCTATCTATCTATCTATCTATCTATCTATCTATCTATCTCTATCTATCTACCTCTCTAGCTATCTGTCAGTCTGTCTCTTTGTCTGGGTGGCTGTCTGTGTCTGTTCGTATAATATACATTTAGGCCTATTTGTCTCTCTATCTATAAATGTCTCTCCCTCTCTCGTTCACGCATTCTGTATATATATATATATATATATATATATATATATATATATATATAT
>NC_069001.1:10006761-10009261 GCF_001194135.2 Octopus bimaculoides | reverse complement strand
TCCATTGTCCCTCTACGAGATCGGAAGCCACATTGAGAATCAGAAAGGATAACATTTACTGGACAACCATTCAGTCGGGTAAGCAGAATATTTCCCAGAACCTTACCACATACTATTCTGGCTCCTTTATAGAGAGAAAGAATAATTGCATTCTGACAGTTTTTAGGAACTGGAAGAATGCAATCCGTCCAGACTACACTTACGAGTTCATAAAGGGTCTGTATGATGTAATCACTACCAAATCGCAAGACTTCAGCCCTAAATCCATCCCTTCCAGGTGCCCTACAAAATTTCAGTTTACTTATTGCTGTCATTAGCTCATCTGTTGAGGGCGTAGAATTTAAGGAGCCAATGATAGGTTATTGTTGCATAGTATCAACCACGGTTTCATCCACAACAGATTCGTGGTTCAGGAGTTCAGAGAAGTATTTAATCCAGGGACCTGTGATTTCTGTTGTTTTAGTAAATGGAGTAGGAGACTCCATGGAAAGCAAAGGAGCTGATGCAGAACTCTTCGTCCCATGCAAATACTTATGAATCGTATTTCTGCTTTTTGCAAGGCATTTGGACTCAGCATTAGCCGGGATAATCCATATGTGGAACGAGCTATCTTGGTTGAAGAAACAATACTGAAAGTGGTAGACAAGTTTATCCACCTGGGCAGCACACTTAGCCGTTCTTCTCCCTGGATGATGAAATGTCTTTAGGCTGCAGAGAGTTACTGATTCCTTCCAGTCTCTTCAGTCTCGTATCTGGCCCCACATTGGCATCACAAGGCAATTGTACCATTCCTGTGTACTGACATCGCTCCTTTACTCATGTGAGACATGAACCCTTTACAAACGTCATGTAAATATTCTTGAACACCTTCATCTGAGACACATTCTCCAGACATATATTCTCCAGGCAAACAGGTCCCGAGGAAAACTAATATTTTTAGTAATAAGGCGATGGTGCACAAAAAGAGGTTACGTTGGACTGGACACCTTATTAGAATGAAGAATAGCAGAATCGCTAAACAGATGCTATATGAGGAACTTGTTAGTGGAAAGAGACCCCAGCAAAAAAGCAAGGCTGCGATTTACGGATTTAAGTCCTCATTCAAGACCTGTGATATGCAGGGAATCCGACTGGGAGAATAATGCCTGCCATCGTGACAGATGGAGGAAGCGGAGAGGGTCGACTTCTTTGAGAGAACACGCATTCTGCATGAAGAATTTAAGAGTACTGCACAAAAATGCACTGCTAGTGTAGTGAATGGAGAAAGCTTGGATAGCAATGTTTGCAGTCGTGTGTGTTTGTCATGAGAAAGCAAACCTATTTTGTTGGGGACCAGTAGGAAACTATTGGCAATTTCACCAAAGGGGATCAGGATTACTGTTAGAAAATTAAGCATTCCATAAAACGAGATTCAAAACGATGGTTTGCTCTGGAATGAGGAATAAAATACGTCTGGAGTTCCTATAGGACACACGCTATATTTGAAAACAAAGAATACATATATACATAAGATATATATATATATATATATATATCTTATGTATATATATATATATATATCTTATGTATATATATATATGTATATATATATATATATATATATATATATATATATATATATATATATATATATATATATATATGTATATATATATACATATATATATGTATAATATATGTATATATATATATGTAAGTGTATATATACATATATACACATATATATATATAGTCACATACACATAAATAAATATATATGCATATATATATATGTATATATATGTAAGTGTGTATATACATATATACACATATATATATAGTCACATACATATATATGCATACATATATGTGTGTATATATATATATATATATATATATATATATATATATATATATATATATACACATACATACATACATACATATAGTCACACAAACATAAGAGAGACACGAAAAAACTTCAATTACAACTGTTGTCACTACTACCACTGATTCTACTACTACTGCTACTGGTACTGGTGTGGATGCTGCTCTCATAGTGACGCTGGAGGAGAAGAGTGATTAATATTGAAGATTGGGGATTAACGGAACTGGAATCATATCTACTCATATGATAATAATTGAATTAGCAGAAAATGAGAAAATAATTATTTATATCTAATGATGAACCTATCTATATATATATATGTGTGTGTGTGTGTGTTTGTGTGTGAGTGTGTGTGTGTGTACATTTCCCTGTGCCGCATGAGTACATCCATGTACACATAGACACACGCACACACTGGCATACACACACACAGACAGACACACGCACTCACATACACACATATACAAATACAAATTGTTGCTTGATGAGGTGCGTGCTAGTGATTGTATTTTTGTCAGTACATATATATATATGTATGTACATAAGTATATGATGTATCTATGTACATATGTATATATATATATATATATATATATATATACTTCGTCTTTTGATTTTCTATAAATTTCAGAT
>NC_069001.1:10004831-10006594 GCF_001194135.2 Octopus bimaculoides | reverse complement strand
TATATATATATATATATATATATATCGAAACGCCGGTGTTAAAACGTGGGTAGCTGATGAAGTAGAATGTTCTCTATGTGGCTCGTGTGTTCTCGTCTACGTTTGTTTGCAATGTCCTGTACCCAGATATGCACCTATACATACAGGTGGATGTCGGTATGCACATACCTGTACGTATATATGCATATACTCATTTACTTTTGTATATATATATATATATTTGTGTTGTGTTGCTGTTTGAGCATTTCTCTCTTTGCCTGGTTGTTTCCCTTTGTTCACTATCGTGTTTTCTTCTGCTTCTTTTCATCTCTTACGAGATTGTTTGTAACGTGTTTCTCGCTTTCATGTTGTTTCAGCGTTTACATTAATTCACTATTCCTAACAAGTTTCATTAAATTATCTTTAAATAGGAAATACACGATCAATCATTTCATTTCGCCGTCCCTCTTTTTCTGTTTTTTAAGCTTTTGGATTTAGTGCTTCGCTTTCTCATAGCTCATTCAAACAGATCATATGAAAATAACAATGTGTATATCTCTACCAGCCTGCATGCGTTTCTACTTTTTCTCATTGTTATTTTTGCGGGATTTTATTTTCATTTTATATATTTGTACTTTGTCTCTGGTTTATTCTCAGCGTTATTAATATGAATATAAGCAATTTGCTGTTTTTAGTAGTTCGTATATGAGAACTAGCTATTGAGTCAGTTGTTTACTGTTGTCAATTGGGATCAGTCTGGTCGTTTGGCGTTTTCATTCACTGCAGAAACAGGCATCAAACAGTGAACCATGGATTTGAAAATCTATATATATTACTTGGAACTTTCGAAATCCCTTAACGATGTCCTACCTGCTTTCCATATGTTTTTTTTTTTATAGACAAATAAAATTAATGAAACCTATAATTAAAAAGATACGTACAATTGATAAGCTAATTTTTCCAAACGAAACAGGTTTACAAAAACAGATCTAATACCTTATGTCTCTATTTTTAATATTCATAAAATTTTTAAGGCGGTGAACTGCTAGAATCGTTAGCACTCCTGCCCAAAATGCTTAGCGATGTTTCGTCCGTCTTTAAAATTTGATTCCAAATTTCGCTGGAGTCGACGTTTATTTTAATCTCTTCAAGGTCGATAAAATATGTCGCAATTGATCATTGAATTCCATGTGATCGAGTGATACATCGCCCGAGAAACTGCTGATCATGTGACATACATTGATAACAATTTTTACACAAGTATACCTTAACAAATGCATAAAAAGTACATCTTAGTATACACCTTAGCTTGCATAAGGGACATTTTTTTCCCTAATTCGCTAGTTAGTCTCAGATGACCGAAATGTATTTAATGCATTTTAATACATATTCTAGAAACTAACGTTTGTGCATTTACGTGGCACAATATATCCTTCTAATAGTCTTCCGTGCCTTTACTACATTGATTCAATTTCTACATATGTTGATTATCCCCGTTCTTATTAAAACAAACACCGCAATATATACTGCAGAGGACGTTCACAAAGGACGAAACATGTTGGTCGTTTTCTCCGATTGGTTTTATACAAAGGATCCACAATATAGCATATATGTTCTGATATATACTCTCCAGTATATACTACCGTCGATAGCGTCCAATATATATATATATATATATATATATATATAAATTTTACATACGTTTTTTTTATTTGTGTAAACATGCACATGTAAAATGTACGTTTATGTAATGTATACATGTATGTATATATACAATATATATA
>NC_069001.1:10003359-10004391 GCF_001194135.2 Octopus bimaculoides | reverse complement strand
AAAAAAACAGGTATTTGATCATGAAACGTGCTCTGGTGACGCACATCATGGGTATATCAGCCGTTAATTAAAGACTTCATGCCGGAGTATGCTTTTGTCTGATTTTAAGTATACATAGACGATGTTTGGTCTGCACATATAGTAGTAGTAGTAGTAGTAGCAGCAGTAGAAGTTATTGTTGTTATTTTTTGCGCTTACGTTTTGTTATTAATAATGTGAATACTTTTACATTTCAACGAAATCGAAATATACAAGAATGGTCTCAGTCTTGGCCACCTCGTTTGGCTTTCATTGTGCAGAGTACCTTTAACCATGTTTCTTATATATGGCATTTTAATTTTTTTTTTTCCCAGTTATATTTTCACGAGGTTATCGGAGGATTCGAGTAATATAACCTTGCTATTTCTAGCGAATCAAATGACCAGGTAGAGGCCTGATGTTTCGTGGTCTCTATCATGACGTGTTGACTGGAGGAAATGATAGATAAAGATTTTGCATAATGTCATGTCGATTCCTTTCCCAATAGGAACAGTATAGATTAAGAGCGAATATTGAGAGAAAGACGAATGACTATAACTACGATGCAAGTGAAGATTGTGTTTTGTTGGAGGTAATGGAGGACCCAAAGAGAAATGAGAGTTTGAGATCAAAGTCAACGCTTCAAGACCTAACTATTATATTCTAACCAAATTAATTGTCTCTTTAGGGGTTTCCAGTGTACGATGTAAAATACAGAAGTTGAAAGGAAGAAGGCTTCGCCATTCCGTTATATTGCATATACAATCTCCATGACATCAAATTATTGGAGTACAGATTTGCCTATCAATACATATATATCAATATATATATATATATATCAATATATATACATATATATATTTATGTATATATATACACACACAAACGGATATTCGTACATACGTACAGAGATACATAGATATATAATTGTACACACACATGCACGCACACACAAACATATATATGTATATATAATGTACATACATATATATCTATATATATATATATATATAA
>NC_069001.1:9995982-10002198 GCF_001194135.2 Octopus bimaculoides | reverse complement strand
TTTCCTTGGGGCTGGCCCAGATTGGAGCGATATCGAGAATAACCAGCCGAAATTGCAAGGTTAATCTGGATCTCGACTGAAGAGAGAAAACTCCAAATGACCTGTCCTTGTTTTCTTTGTATCGCCTATCTGGATGTTTTGGCCCTTCTTTGTATCACCTAACTGTCTGAATGTCTTGCGTTCTTTTCCCATTCTGTATTATATATATATATATATATATATATATATATATCAATATGTCTGTATGTATGTAGTGTAATGTCATGCATAATTGTATTTTGTGCAAAAATTATATTCACTTAATATCTGAATTCCCATTGGAATAAAGGTATCATTGGTATAAAATAATGTCTGCGTATTAGTGTACCGAGTTTAATACTTAATAATACATTCCATTAAAGTATTAATGTGATTGACTAATTTGTATAACATAACACAACATCAGATAGTTTATAAATGTATTTAGTTGAGTGCAGTAATATATATTTAGTTAGTCTAATATTAAATTATGCGGTATACAAAATATAGTGTCTGTAATAGCGATGTGTAATTGTCTTTCAGCTGCTACAGCAATAAAATATTGCGTATTATAATTATTACTGAGTTAGTATAGTTAGCGTATTTTTATTAACAGAATGTATTATTAGCTTGTTTATTGTTGTAGACTGTATAACATTTTCACATACTCATATGTAGTGGTGGTGGTGGTGGTAGTAGTAGTAGTAGTAGTAGTAGTAGTAGTGTTATTCTGCATTCACTACGGCATAAGACATTTGGTAGGCTGTCTACCTGTCCAGGAAACGTCGATTTGATGGAAAATATGAGCTAATGCACATTATAAGCAAATTATTTGTGTAGGGTTTTCAGTAACTTTGTGCCAAAAATTTCAAAACCCTGATTATTTGGCTAATACAATTAAATCGGCGAGCTGGCAGCTATGTTAACACGCCAGGCCAAAATGCTCAGCTTCATTTCGTCCGTCTTTACGTTATAAGCTCAAATTCCACCAAGATCGATTTTTTTTCCTTTCATCCGTTTAGAGTCGATGAAATAAGTAGCAGCTGGGTACTGGGTTCGATATCATCAACTTACTGATCCCCACGAAACTGTTGACCATATACCAAAATTTGAACCCATTATTACTTATGCAGTACAATATTTTTTTCGTAGTCTGGTAGTGCAGTGGTGTACTTTAGGTAATTACAGTGTTTTTTCACATTATGATTGTAAAGTTTTCAGGAATACACATTGTTCTTTACGGTTGTAGGATCGATAAAATCAAGTACCAGTTAATTACGCTCGTAGATGTAACGATTGTAGCGACATCACTAAAACGACCTCCATCTTCAGAAAATATTTGATATTTCGTGTACATTAGAAATCATTATTATCGATTTTGACGTGAATTATCAGGGACCATATAACATACGATACGAATCTGTGTTATAGTTGTTTAATTTACATGATGCAGAGTTGTATAAGTGTATACAGGTGAGATCAGAACGATATAACAATAGAGCGATATGAGAAGCAGGATGAAGTGGGGAAAATAATTTCTATATGGTTGTTCCAGATTAAAAAAAAGAAAAAACGACAACAAATAAATCTGTCTGAAACCATTGTCTAAAGAATATTGGACTGAGTTAAATACACTTTTGGAAGCGAAATCGCAAAAATTTTGGTACAAGACCAGCAGTTTCGGAGTAAGGGCTAACTCGATTATTTTGAGCCCACTGATCAATTGATAGTTATTTAATCAGCCCCAAAACGATGAAAGACAAAGTCGACCTCGGCGGAATTTAAACTTAGAACTTAGAAACGAACGAAATGTCGCTAAGCTTGTTCCCCCGTTGCGCTAACGATTCTGCCAGTTCGAAGTCTTAATTTTTCAACTTGATATTAATTTGTGTGTATATATATATATATATATATATATATCTGTGTGTGTGTGTGTGTGTGCATTATTTCTAGCAATGTAGGTGCTTCACTACCCTTAGTAACATTTAGTGACGACTGAAGTTTTCCTTTATGGTATCATATTACCCCTGGCTGTTTATGTTCATTTTGTGTGTGCGTTGGTTCCCATCTCTTAGCTTCATTAGGTTGCGCTGATCCATCAGTGCCTTCGTCAACTCCAGCACAAACACACCATCACAAACGCAACAAGGGACAACAGGACCATCACCGCACTTAGCTACTTTATACATTGTTCTGCTTACACAACCATCAATCCTACAATTTAATCTAAATAAATATGACCAAGCGACTCCGTCATATCTCCATTTAACATCTAAAGGAATCGATTCAAAGGTTGCCGCCACGGGTGGTATCATTAAGAACTTCGCAATATATATTTCTGAAATTGCCATGCATGATATTGCTGGTGGCATTAGTTAAATTTGCTATAATAATTTCATGCAACATTGTCAACCACTTCTAGGCGTCCTTCCGTAGTCTTATGTTTCATGTTTGTCGTATTTGAATCTTTACTTTCCTTTCGTTCTTTATTTCTTTCTTTCTTTCTTTCTTTTCCCCTCTTTCCTCACTTTCACTTCCTCTCTCTCTTTTGAATTCCTCTCTCTCTTTTCCTTCCTCTCTTTTTCCTTATATCTCCCTCTCCCTCGCCACCTCTTTGCGTCTCTCTTTACCTCTCTCTCCCTTTCCATTTCTCTCATTTTTTAATTCATATATTGATGAATGTCTGTTTGGGATTACTATTTATTTACTAACATCATTTTGGCCTTTAATCACACATACATACATACGTACATACATACATACATACATACATACATAAATGCAAACGTACATACATACATACATACATACATACATGCATATAGAAAAATACAAGTATAGTATATACCATACAACATAAATTCTTCAATCCTGTAATAATCTCTTCTTAAGATGAGCTGGTGTTAATTAATATTTTGTGCTTATATCTCTTCGAACACCACCGTACCGTAAATTATTTCTTAAATATTAATTCTAAGATATCCATCCAGTGTGTCATAGGAAACAACACCTTTGTTAGGATTCCGAAGTGTGTCACGCTTATATGATATCACTGGTGATAAAATATAGACGTCAGAGATTCTGTCTTAAATCTCAGATGTCTCTAGTCCTGGAAATGTTAATTCTTGCTATTGTGGTTTTTCTTATTGGAATCCAGATGGAGAGAAACTTTGGTTAACGGTATACCAGCTGATATCACCTATTGTTTTTACCGAGGCAATGAATCGATGCCAAATCTCTCCAACATGGTTTGCTTTTAAAATATATCTATAGTAGGGTGCGATTACGATTTTTTTTTTCTTCTTCTGTTCTTAACCGGCAGAGAAACGAAATATTGAAGATCAATACATTGCCTGCAAATACTAATATAATGAGGTCATTAAAACTGAGTATAATATCAGCTGCAATCTTTGTAAAGAACTTAAAGAACATGAATATTAATCACCTACGGAAGGACACACTACGTGGTTAAGAGACATGCTAGATATAGCAACCATATATATGAATCATCTATGGAAAGACACACGACGTGGTTAATAGACATGCTACAAATAGCAACCATATATATTAATTACCTGCGGAAGGACACACTACGTGGTTAAGAGACATGGTAGAAATAGCAGCCATATATATTAATCACCTATGAAAGGACACAGTACGTGGTTAATAGACATGCTAAAAATAGCAACCATATATATTAATTACCTACGGAAGGACACACTACGTGGTAAAGAGTCATGCTAGAAATAGCAACCATATATATTAATCATCTATGGAAAGACACACGACGTAGTTAATAGACATGCTACAAATAGCAACCATATATATTAAATACCTGCGGAAGGACACACTACGTGGTTAAGAGACATGGTAGAAATAGCAGCCATATATATTAATCACCTATGAAAGGACACACTACGTGGTTAAGTCATGCTAGAAATTGCAACTATATATATTAATCACCTATGGAAGGACAAACGACGTGGATAATAGACATGCTAGAAATTGCAACCATATATATTAATCACCGATAGAAGGACACACAACATGTTTAATAGACAGGCTAGAAATAGCAACAATATATATTAATCACTTATGGAAGGACACATTACGTAGTTAATAGACATACTAGGAATAGCAATTATATATCCCTTAGATTATAACATAGCTCTATTGAAATTAGATATGGATTAGTCACTACGATGTACCCCAAGATTTCACAGGTAGTTCTCTCTATCGATCCGAGCGAATGAACGGTAAACTTGACATTTGAACGTGTGTGATGTTACGCTGAACACAAATCAATCCTCCGTAATTTCCGCGTCGATAAAATGAAATCCTTGTTAAAAAGTGGAGTAATAAATAATAAATGCGCCCTTTTAAAGCCTTCTCAGGCTCATGGACCCGGTTTCCCGGTTTCAATGGCGTATGTGTTCCCCCACCTGGACAGGACGCCAGTCCATCGCAGCGTTACTCATTTTTGCCAGCTGAGTGGACTGGAGCAACGTGAAATGAAGTGTTTTGCTCAAGAACACAACGCGTCGTCCGGTCCAGGAATCGAAACCACAATCGTACGATCATGATGCTGACACCCTAACCACTAAGCCACGCGCCTCCACAAAAAGTGTAGTACCGAGTGACAATTTTCTCCCAAATTCCTGGTCTTGCGCCTATTCTATAAACGATGTAGGTATTAAACACTGTTTAATATACTTGCATTTAGGGTGATGAATGAGGTTGGTGATTGTGAAGGTGGTTATATAGGTGAACATGGATAGCAAGGATGAATATAACTTTTAGGCTAATGAACAAAGCTGAGGTGGAGGGTGGCTTTCGACTGGATCATACTTGCCACATTCGCAAAGGTCTTAGAAAATTTTCTGATAGTTAACCCTTTCAGCTTCATTCTAAACCACTTCGTGAATTTCTACAATTACGCCAGGACGAGTAACGAAAATGATATCAAAAACAAAACAACGACGATATCAAGTTTAAAAAAAAACAAAACAAACAAAAGAAGCATCCAATCAGCTGAGGGTAATAACTCATAATCTTAATCACGTGTCTCTGATGAATAAACCTCTTGAATCAAACAACTAATGACTGCAAATGCTACGGGCAGGTTATCAATCATCGCCTTTTATGTGAATGCGGTAGCACTCAGTTGGTGAGCCCACCAGAAACTTTATATTGTATCAGCTGTTACGTGGAAATGGTGACGCGCCAAATATATACATAAGTTTCACTAAGAACTCAAGACATTGAATTATATACAAAGAGAAGGAAATTCGAGACTTAAAATAAAACGACCCATATACGTACAAAGGTTTTTAGCAAACAGATTTTATTCAGTATTAAAAAAAGAAGTGTGCGGTGTGCAATAGGTAAGAAGAATTACTCTCTTTTACTCTTTTACGTGTTTCAGTCTTTTGACTGTGGCCATGCTGAAGCACCGCCTTTAGTTGAGCAAATCGACCCCGAGACTTATTCTTTGTAAATCTAGTACTTATTCTATCGGTCTCTTTTTTGCCGAACCGCTAAGTGACGGAGACATAAACACACCAGCATCGGTTGTCAAGAAATGCTAGAGGGGACAAATAAACACACACACACACACACACACATATATATACATATATACGACGGGCTTCTTTCAGTTTCCGTCTACCAAATCTACTCACAAGGCTTTGGTCGGCCCGAGGCTATAGTAGAAGTGTCATTGTTTAGTTGCCACTGGCGACTGATGAGGAGGAGTGGGTGTTGGTAAGGGCAGTTGTGATAATGATGGTGGTGGTGGTGGCGACAATTGTGGTGGTGGTGGATACAGTTGGAATTGGAAGCAGGTAAGGATATAATGCCTTATCCCATATTTGCCACAAGGGTGACAATTAGGGGGCAATACCAAGACGAGAAGAAGACGAAAACAATGAGTATGTCCATTAAGATTAAGAGAATCAGTATATGGAATAAATTTGCATAGCTGTCCGCTAAATAGCGTAAACAGTGAAGGAAAAAATATATAAATGAAAAATAGAAATGAAATGACATAAATAAGAGAGACACGGAAGAAAAGAAGAAAACAAGGAGGACAGGTCTGAGAGAAGGGAGGAGGAGGAGGAGGTTATGATGATGATGACGACGATGACGACCACGATGATGATGATGATGTTGATGATGATGATGAGGAGGAGGAAGGGG
>NC_069001.1:9987599-9995744 GCF_001194135.2 Octopus bimaculoides | reverse complement strand
ATGATGATGATGATGATGATGATGATGATGATGATGATGATGATGATGATGATGATGATGATGATGATGATGATGATGATGATGATGAGAGGAGGTTATGATGACGACGACGACGATGATGATGGTGATAATGATGATGATAAGTAGGTGGAGGAGCTAATTGAAAGGAAAGTGTTTCTTCTTAACAGAGCACTGTAGTGATCTCTAATGGAGTATTGAGTTGATTTATGTGTGTTATTGCTCACGTTGCAATAACACAGAGAGACCGCCGATCCGTCCCTAACCACCGAGGAGAAAAAAAAGAGGGAGAAAGAGAGAGAGACAAAGAGAGAGGGACACTGCAAGAAACAGGCATTGAAATTACACACAACACACACACGCTCTCATACAATCACATGCATATCACATACTCATCTGCATGTATGTATGTATGTATGTATGTAAACAAACCAGCATGTCGTGAAACCAACAAATATATACGACTAAAATCTTCCAGTGAATGACTTCATCATTTTTCCTTTTCACCCTCTTCTCGTTCACTCATTTCTTTTTCTTAAACAAGGATGCTTAACCTCTGATGTCGAATTCGGAGGATCCCCTGCAGATATGAGTAACTCGATCCCCTAAATAACTCCCTCAAACATCCATGTCACATCACAGTTACATTTTGTGAAGACTGACAAATCCGACATTAACGGCAGAAGCACGGAATGCTGGGTATATCCTTTGCTAATTCATCTTGTAAAACGTGTCTGCAAAGTGTCAATGTGAAAGCTATACTTCTAATTTACACCAATATCAAATGGCCTTGTCCAAGATTAGCCAGCAGTTTCTTTAATTATGAAAATGCTGGCTGATGATGATTGCCCATTACTCTTAGAATCAGCCTAAATGAAACATGGCACATGCTTGAAGGCTAAACTTAACAGCGTATTCTATTACACGCACAAGCAATTAAGGACATGCTGGGATTAGGCAGTTTATTGTGAAGAACTATGGATTAACATATCTTCCTCCAAACCATTATACATCTCCCTATCACTAACACCGCCACTCCTACTTTCACTTTCCATTAGCACTACCACAGAAATTGATATAGCATGCAATATTAGTACACAAAGAAGTTAGCCGACAGCAATTTATCAGAATTACTCAAAGACTTGGCAGGGGAATAATTGACAAAAGAGAAAGTCAGGGAAAGAGAGAGTGAGTGTGAGTGAACGTGAGAGTGGATGGGGACAGTGGGAATTAAGAAAGAGAGGATGACATATAGAGAAATTAGAGATGCAAGGGAAAGAGAAAAATAGTAAATAAGGGCGATTTTAATCTGTTGTTAACAATGAAAACTAAGTGGGAAGATGTTAAATAATACTAGTACGGTCATCGCGCCATCTATGAATGACATTTTGTTTCTTCGTTGGGAAAAATAATACAGACGAAATATTTGTAAGCAGTACGAATAAATTGTTTAAATGATAGAGCTTGAAGAAAAGGAAGAGAAAACTAAACAATTATGAATGAAGCAATGTATACTAATCAATAATATTTTTATATAATACCAATCAGCTTGGCCACTTTGCGTAATAAATGATGATAATATATCATCTTAATATAATAGAAAACTAACGGAGCCGTTATTATAACCTTTGTGGAAATATTTGACAAGGTTTTTATACAATTATTCAAAGTTGTTCGTTGTTTAGCTCCATATCCGCGTTAGTAGTGCAGACTTATGATAAATGTCGATTTGGTCTTGACATTCTCATCTTAGTTGTTGAATCGCTCCAGGTTAGCATCAATTGAGAAAGCCAAGGGAAAAGCATGTTTGAAGCGTAATCATTCCGTTTTTTTTTTTTTGCTTAAGTCTTGATGTATCCACCTCCACCTCTACTTCATACTCCATCCAAACATAGTCCCCTCGACACACTTTAAGAAGGCACGATGCGATGAAAATGAAAAACTTGGCTGCTACTTCATGGTGATCCAGCAAATAGGTAGACGTCCTTGTCACGGCTTAACGATCCTGTTGCTTTACGGATAACTAAAACTTGAACATACAATGTGTCCTTTCCTTTTTAAAGATGATCAATTTAGTTTGAGGGATATTTAGCTGTTATATCTCAACATCAAATGTCAAGGTAATCAATAAAATGAATACCAAAATTATCAAAGGAGCAGGGCAAAGGTTGCGAATGACGGTATCGGAAGGGTATCAGTTAAAATTCTGGCCGATAGGAATGATCACACGAACGTCTGAGCGAATTTACCACGCGGTATTTCGTTAGATACGATTCTTGACTGAGTATGAATCCTTTCTTATTTAAGTCCGATTTCGTAAAGAGATCCGTGAATTAAGGCCTAGAAAATGCACGAATTTAAACGATTTCTGTCATCCACTTTGTTTTATATGTATTGCATTTGTTATCGGTCTATTGTTCATTACCAGATCAGCTCAGATTGATTAAAGTTATGAGCGAAGACGTTTTAACCATAACAATCGTAATACGCTTTGGACGACACTATAATTTATGGATAAATATGTTTATTTAATAAGTTGTTATCCATCTATCTGTCTCTCTGCCTGTCGATTCGTCAGTGTGTTTGTCTATCTATCTGTCTGCCTGTCTATCTATCTATCTATCTATCTATCTATCTATCTATCTATCTATCTATCTATCTATCTATCTATCTATCTATCTCTATCTATATATATATATATATATAATGTACGAGTGGTGCTGAAAAGCTGCTGGCTTTAGGTAAAAGAATATACAGCAGGTTCAGTTAATTATGATGTTATACAACATATTCCCATCTCAGTTCCACATACTTGTAGCGGTCCTCAACTTTTTCTAAGCCCTGTAACAGAACTCGGAACGTTGGGCCTCCATTCAAGCCTTTCGCAATACAAATAAAACCAGAACATTTTCAGCACAGCCTCGTATGTCCGATACCTTAAGGTAAGCTCGGTAGATTATACATGAGTGCGTAATAGGCGAGAAATAACAGCCAACTCTCCCTCAATATTACATCCGACTTGTTTTAAAACAGAAATGACACAAAACATAACGGGGAATGTATGAAAAGGAAAGAAGGGACCATTACTGCAGGCATCACTTTAATTATTTCTCTCCTGGATCAGCGCTGATCTGTGGTGAAAGAACAACAACAACGAGAATGATGTCGATAGCAACGAAGTTCGCAGTAGCTTCCAATCGGTTCATTGGATTATGAAGACTCGCTAATAACGATAATTTACGAACGTTTTCGCTTTCTGAGAATTAAGACATTGACCCTCTCTTGAGAATTTATTTTACTGTCGAACGATTTTAATCCAGATTCTATGGAGATTGTTGTGTAATGGAAAAGGAAATTGTGTAATAAATTACTTGTCGTTCATTTGATTAACACTGAAAGAAAAACAACAATACCTGACATTATATTCATCCCTTATTTCGGTGACGGTGGGTGTCCGTAGCTCTATAGCAAATGTGATAGTCTTTCATACGGAAGGTTCACCGATTTGTCTGCACAGAAAAATTAAAGAAACTCTCGTATTATATGTCTTAGTCATATTATAAATTAGAATAGCCCTGTGGCTCTTAAACGAAACTGTCTCGGATCACTCTGAATGTATTAAATTAATTGATGGCAGTTCATTGATAAACGAGTTTGTTTTGTTACGAAATAGTAGCAAAAGAATTTGTTCATGTCACTGAAGTGAATGATGCAGATGTACGAAATGCTAGGTGAGAGAGTGAGCTTGACAAAGCAATTACGTTGAAAGTTATATATACAATGTAAATGTAAATACCTCCTAAACGGCAAGAAAATTTGTATTTGTTTTTTTCTTTTTTTTTTTGTTTGTTTTGTTTTAACCTGCTTAGCAACCATCGACGTCTTATTTTATCAGAAATTATCCCTGCTTTAGAATCTTCCTTCTTTTCCATAATGCCTCCTCTCTTTCATTGATTGTCCATCCGGTAGCTAAAATCGACTATTCCTTTTGATAAGAATATGGATTATGGGGCGGAAAAGAGATGGATTGATAAACGCTTTGTTGTTTTCTCTAAAAGTTAAATGCTCCACCTAGGAGCAAAACACACAGTCCCTTTAATCCGGGTGTCTCGATAAACCAAAAATGAGTTTTGTTTTCATGGTTGTTTTGATAAAATTATCTCATACTGAGATGCCATTTATTAAGTTCACAATGCAATAAACTTTCACATTAAGCCTATGAGTAGGTGGTTCGAACAGAGCTTTTGCAGAGATGTTACCTGTGAAACATGCTTCCGGTAAAACACGTGGTCTATCATCAAACAGAACGTAGCTCAAATCCGCGTTTAACATCTCGGAAGATTCAAGGCGGTGAAATGGCATATTCGTTTGCTCGCTGGGCAAAATGCTTAGTGGCATTTCACCTGTCTTTATGTTCTGTGTTCAAATAGCGCCGAGGTGGACTTTGCTTTCATCTTTTCGCGGGGGGGGGGCAATAAAATAAGTAGCACTTCAGATCTGATGTCGCTGTGATCGACTGACATCTCTCCCGATATTACTGGCCTTGGGCTAGCATTTGAAATATCGATATCTAGAAAGATCAGTATATCAAATTGCGCGTACACATTTACTTCATTCTTTACCAATTAGTAAACTATACCTTCCGTCTAGGAAACGCAGGCATTTGAAAATCCTACCAGAGATCACTAATACAGATCTCTATCATCAAAAATATCTAACACAACTGCTCAATCTTTTGAGTTCTCTTCCTCGGTGATTTCAAGGCACACTTGCTTGCCTCTCAGCATTCTTTCTCACACAGATCAAATTGCTTATTATAATGAATTGCCTACATAAGGTCAACTTTATCTTTCATCCTTTCCGGCTCGAGAAATAAATACCAGTTGATCACTAGGGTAGATTTATTCGAATAAATCCTTCTCCTGAAATTTCAAGCCTTCTGCCTATCGTAGAAAGAATATTTATATACGTGTGAATATAGATTCGTATATGTACACTCGCGGAGGTGCAATGTCCCAGTGGTTAGGGCAGCGGACTCGCGGTTTCGATTCCCAGACCGGGCGTTGTGAGTGTTTATTGAGCGAAAACACCTAAAGCTCCACGAGGCTCCGGCAGGGGATGGTGGTGTACCCTGCTGTACTCTTTCACCACAACTTTCTCTCACTCTTACTTCCTGTTTCTGTTGTGCCTGTAATTCAAAGGGCCAGCCTTGTCACACTGTGTCACGCTGAATATCCCCGAGAACTACCTTAAGGGTACATGTGTCTGTGGAGTGCTCCAGCCACTTGCACGTTAATTTCACGAGCAGGCTGTTCCGTTGATCGGATCAACTGGAACCCTCGTCGTCGTAAGCGACGGAGTGCAAACAACAATGTACACTCGCGCGTGCACACATGCACTGAAGCGAATACACGCTTGTGTTTCGTTCAAAAATCTGGGTCCTATTTTACGTTATATATTTCAGCAGCCACAAATCCAAACTTACATGCAACTTAATTAACGGTGTTCAGGGACACGAGGAAACGTTGTATGTGAGTTTAAAAATCTCTAAATTATGCAAAACGATAAGATATAGAAGTTGATGCTGTTTCACGTAATAGTCCTATTTAGAACGAGCATTAAAATGTCAAGTCCAAATTGTCCCAGATGAGACCTTATCTAATAGCAGTGACGATAACATCGGAATCTAATAGAATGTGCCAAACGAGTGAAGACGGATTTAGCTGCTGTGATAATTCTCACTGCGCTTGCGTATTATCACTTGAAAATTGCGATTTTCATCTCAGTAGCAATTGCGTCAAGTATTCCCTCATGCTAGACGATCGATAACGTATGACAGAATAGCAATCAGGGAGATGGTTAATTCATCTTTATAAAATAGATTAACTACCTTTAATCAGCTACAATGTAGCACAAACCGATGTTTACTACAGATGGCAAATCTAAACTGAGACTACAATAAGGAAAAAAAAAGAAAAAAGAAATTAAAAATAAAAAAAAAACAATCAACTGAAATCTGTTTAAAAATACAAAAACAAATGTAACATATAGCTGATAATCTACTCAGTTACGACTCCAATAAAGAATGATAATAATAATAATAATATTAATAATAATAATATTTCTTTCTACTATGGGCACAAGGGCTGAAATATGGGGGATTAGAGCAGCCCCAGTGTTTCACTGGTACTTATGATAAGTTATCGACGCCGAAAGGATGAAAGGGAAAGTCGAACTCGGCGGAATTTGAACCCAGATGGCAAAGACGGACATGTACACAATACGGACATGTACACAAATACTTATTATTGATAATTCCTTTTGTATGGTTTAGTAAATAGAACTGGAAGAAACGTTAGCACGCTGGGTGAAATGCTTAGTGGTATTTCGTCCGCCGCTACATTCTGAGTTCAAATTCCGCCGAGGTCCACTTTACCTTTCATCCTTTCGGGGTCGATTAAATAAGTACCAGCTACGTACTGGGGTCGATATAATCGACTCAATCCGTTTGTCTGTCCTTCTTTGTTCCCTCTATGTTTATAGCCCCTTGTGGGCAGTAAAGAAATGAGAAGCTTAGTCTATGACATTTTTTTTTTCTTTAGGGATTTCGAGACTGAAGAAATTCATGTGGCTGATATGGAGGTCAGGCTTTTCTTAGTCGGTAGAAAGCACCAGTCCCTGAGAAAGTCGAGGACAGGTAGACTGAGGATTTTACAATTGATGTCCATCATGTGTACGCGTTTAAAGGTAAGTGGAAATTGATATTTCAGCGAGTCACAACTTGGCGAGTAGACTGATAGGATGCTGGGCTTATTCATGAGAAACAATATCTTTCTTTCTCTCCGATTCTCAATCTGTCTCTGTATCTGTTTACCTCTCTGTATGATTACTGTCTGTGGAGACGCAATGGCCCAGTGGTTAGGGCAGCGGACTCGCGGTCGTAGGATCGTGGTTTCAATTCCCAGACCGGGCGTTGTGAGTGTTTATTGAGCGAAAACACCTAAAGCTCCACGAGGATCCGGCAGGGGATGGTGGCAAACCCTGCTGTACTCTTTCACCACAATTATCTCTCACTCTTTCTTCCTGTTTCTGTCGTACCTGTATTTCAAAGGGGCCAGCCTTATCATGCCCTGTGTCACGCTGAATCTCCCCGAGAACTACGTTAAAGGTATACGTGTCTGTGGAGTGCTCAGCCACTTGCACGTTAATTTCACGAGCAGGCTGTTTCGTTGATCAGATCAACTGGAACCCTCGTTGTCGTAACCGACGGAGTGCCAACCATGATTACTGTATATTTAACTATAAGTCGATCGATCTAGCTTTCCCTTCGATTTAAATCTGAGGTCTCTGTGTGACTATATATCTGCATATCGAAAGTTCATCTGGTGTACCAGCAGTTACTAATGAATATGAATAAGCCTTCTCTACGGAAAACGTACTGTTAATTTCTTATTGACTGTGAAACAGTGAATGGCAAACTGACTTTAGTGTCCATTGCACGCAGAGACAGAACAAATAACCAAGAGCATTATAGTCAACCTTCTAACGAAGCAGCCTATTCATAGCGTTATTCATGCATCCAACAGCGGAATTCTAAAGTACATAACGTATAAACATCTCTGGTCGTGACAGAAAGTCAAGACCTTCGTGATAGCATTTATTTTCTCTACTGCATCCCTGCTTGTTTTTTCATTCTGCTTGAGGCAATGCCAAGAGGTGGCAACTGTGGAGAAGTTTGTATGTATCTTCATCAAACATTTTTTTGTTTGTACGTTTCACACGTTTTAAATTTTATCTGTTAGTTTTTTGCTGTGATTGAACTGCGGCTATGATGGGGCAACGCCTCGGATGATTTTAGTGGAAGGAATGGATCCCAGTACATTTTACTAAAGACTAGCACTTATTCTATTTCTTATGCCGAACAGCTGAATCGTGGGGGAGTAGACAAACCTACACCGGCTGCTAAGCCTCGGGGGTGAGGAGGCAAAACACAAAGACAAAGACAAGCACAAACACACACAACACAGTAACATGCACATACGACGCGGGCTTCTTTCAGTTTCCATCAACCACATGTACTCTCAAAGCTTGGTTCGGCTCGAAGCAATTCTGAAAGACTCTTGCCCA
>NC_069001.1:9986177-9987568 GCF_001194135.2 Octopus bimaculoides | reverse complement strand
GCCCAAAGTGTTATGCATTGGAACTGATCACAGAACTATGTGACTGAGAAACACACGTCTTACTACATACCTACACCTGCTCCTATATATATATATATATATATATATATATATATATGTGTGTGTGTGTGTGTGCATGTATGTGCGCATGTGCATCTGTGTGTGTGTAACGTATATTTGAATATCTGTATAACCGTTTCTCGAGATCTCCCTGTATATGTGCGTATACTATGTATTCATATATATGTACATATCTACGTTTTTATATGTATGTTTGCATCGTCACTAGACATCGACAACAAGGTAATGTTAATCTGTACATAATCATTCTTGTTTGCTGCCGGTCATTAATCAAAATTTCACTTTCGAATGAAAGTTGACACTGAATCAATGTAACGGCGAAGATAGCAAAGTCACGCAACCTTTGACTTTCTGTCACGACTAGGACTACTGATATAATGTGCTTGTGTTTTTGCTGTCCTTGTCGCTGCTGCTGCTACTGGCGATTATGATGCTGCTTATCCGGAAGAAACGTACTGTAAACACTTCTGGAAAACAAATTGCAAAAAACTGACGGTAATGTTTATTTTGAGACATTCACAGGTAACTAGGCTGCGAACACATTCTCAATGCCAATAATATTGATTTTTCATATTTTGGCAAAACACCAACAAGTTAAGGGGAGGGAGCTAGACGATTTCATCGACTCCTTATTTCAAGTGGTGTTTATATTATCGACTTCGAAAGGCTAAAAGGCAAACTCGACCTCAGCAGAATTCGAACTCGGAACGGAAGACGGACGAAATGCCGTTAAGCTATCTACACGTCGTGCTAACGATTCTGCCAACGCACCTTTTAATGCCACGCATATCAGTTTTAATACCACGAATATCAGTTCCAAATATTAGCACAAGGCCAGCAAGTTCATGGGAGGGAGCGAGACCATTACATCAACCTCAGGATCCTACAAGGATGAAAGGCAAATTCGATCTCGGCAGAATGTGAACTCAGAATATGACGAAGTAAGAAATGTCGCATAGCGTTTCACTTGCCGCTGTGTCGATTATATACCAACGATAATGCCTGCTTGCTACATTTCAATGCGATTAATATTCTCAACGAGGGAAGCACTGAAGCAGAGCTTCGCGGCACTGTCGTAGCTACCTGAAGTCACCCGGAGCAGATTCCACAATGCTACTAATCCAAGAATGATCAAATTTTTTTTTTTTTTAATGCAAGTATGAAGGACAAACTGAACCGCGTGAATGGTTTGAACTCATAGTACCACAGTTCGAAAAATGAATACATAGATGAAAGTAATTCTATAAGCAACATCGGCAGACTTCCACTTTACCGCCCCCAGACCCCAGATTTAATCATCTATAGACGAC
>NC_069001.1:9983577-9985732 GCF_001194135.2 Octopus bimaculoides | reverse complement strand
ATATATATATATATATATACATATATATAATTTGTTATATATGCCATACTATATATAGCACGTGCATATATAGTATGTACATATATACATACATACATTCACATATGACGTATGTACATACATGCATGAATATATAAGTATGTATATATTTAGGTAGGTAGGTATTTATGTATGTGTGTATGTATGTATTTATATGTGAGCATATGTATGTTTATTCATATATTTCTCATTATATATTCACATTGAAATATATAAGATATGTACATATATATAACTGCTTGCCAGTGGCTGCGTCTGTACATGTGTGTGTGTGTGTGTGTGTGTGCACGCGCGGGGATGTATTTGCGTGTGTGCGCGCGCATAGTTACATATCACCATATGTTCATACGTATATGAAATAATGGAAGCTATATTATTGTACGGGAATAAAACTGTTGTGTGACACATTTTCTTTGCAGCAATCAATACTACAATAACGAAAGCAGGAATAGCGATATGTAATGTTGAGTAAATTCTATCTTTACGAAAATTAAATCTATTTAGACCGCGCATTACATTTTTTTTTTTTGTATTTTGTATTTTTTTAAAGTAATATTTACTTCATCGTGTTTTCTTCGTGTTGCTTTATACATTATGTATGTTTGTTTAATCAAAAGATTTTGTTTTACATGATTGTCTTATTTATCTTTTTTTTTTCTACGACGTTTATTTATTTATTTACTTATTGTTTTTTTTTTCTTATTATTTTCACTCTTTATCTCTTGAAATTAATGCAACTTTACTCATCTGCTTTCCATTAGCAATTGCTGTTCAGTGAATGCTACTCCATATTTATTATCTTTAAATAGGCTTCTTTGGAATGAAATAATAAGTCTAAAATTCCCCCAAGAACCAACCAGCTCAGATAGTCTGCTTCCCACATGAAAGCTGACCTCAACTTTTCCATTATTGTTTCCTAATTGAAAATTAAAATCCTCGAGAAACAAACGTCACCTTTAATTAAGACGTAAATCAAAGGAACTGACATCATTATGTACTTAAATTTTATTTAAAAATTTTCCCAAATTTTTCGATTTCGTTCTGATTAGATATTTAGTTTGGTTTTACTTTATTTAATTGTTTTGTTTCTGTAAAATATTAGTTTGCTTCAGTTATTTGCTTTATTTGTTATTATTTTTTTTCTGTCTGAAAACGGATTTACCTATGTGGTTTCTTAATGGCAATTAGAATTAATTAGTTTGACAGGAAGCAAACACATACATACACGCATTAGCGTTCTTTTCGCTGATAGCAATAAACAAATATCTTAATACATACAACGGTAGATTCTCTGGTGGTAAAACTGTTTTAATGTACCCAAGAAAAAGTATACATAAAATATAATATAATATATAACATAATATAATATATATAATATAATATAACGTAACACAGTGTTTAAGTAGGATAGAGCCGTTCGACAATTACTTGAACAACTTAGAATAAAATGAAAATATGACTTTCACTTGAAGTATGAAGATATATAAGTGCATATGGATGCGCAGCACAACTAGAGCTCATGTGTGTGTACACAGCGTATACACACATAATGTAGCGAGATAAGTGGAATATCTATCGTGAAACTTCAAGTATTATTCGCCGTAAGTTAATTGAGAACGAAGAAAATCAAATGTGACGTTACAATTTCATTTAACAAGCAAAAGTAAGCATTAAGATAGCATGAAATCATCTGTTATGTATTTAGTATGTTCAATTGCTTCAAATATGCATCAATTAAATCAGTCACACGTGACTGTTTGAATAAGAGGATTCTGGTTCGTTATTCTTCGGCTGAATAAAAGAAAAAGACAATGAAATGGAGAGAAGAAATAGCGATTACCTTTTCAAGACTATGTATTATATTATTCCTCTTGACCTTGTTTTAGATTGATTAATCTATCGGTCAAATACCAATAAGTTTAGCACCCACTGTCTTCATTGAATGTACTGCAAGTCACGCGTCTATCAATACGTTCAGTTCACCGAGCTATTAATGGCTGTTTTTAAATTGCACCGTATGTGTTGTATACACATGTAGAATATGCGTATATGTATGTATGCATGCACAATGGCACACACAGACACACACACACACACATATATATATATATATATA
>NC_069001.1:9983326-9983567 GCF_001194135.2 Octopus bimaculoides | reverse complement strand
ATATATATATATATATATAAATACACACACACATATATATATACATAAATACACACGCATATATGTATATATGCATAAATATATATAGAGATGATATTTAGATAGATAGATAGATAGATGGACAGAGAGATAGATAGGATAGACAGATAGATAGTTAGATAGATAGATAGATAGATAGGTATTGACCGCAAAACTCAGTTAGGTGAATAAAAACCAAATAAGTAACAAGGATGTCCTGGTG
>NC_069001.1:9965395-9979900 GCF_001194135.2 Octopus bimaculoides | reverse complement strand
ATATATATATATATATATACTGAAGATGGATGAGCGTTTCGATCCATCGTGTAGCTGTCCCTTAGAGGTGGGATATTTTGCATCTAGTTATGTCGCATCATTCAAGGCAAACTGTTTCATTTCAGGTATTTGTTGTAAAAAAAACGATATCCAACTAGATATACTGAATTCGCCTTAGCATGTTGCTGTCGGTCGTTGTACGTAGGATACACACACACACTTACATAAAAATATATATATATATGCACACCAAACCGATGACAGTCGGAGACAAATCGACAGATAGATAGCTAGATAGATAGATAGTTAGATAGATAGATAAATAAATGCCTATGCGTATGAGGATGAACCTGTATTTAGCTTTGCAATTCACGTACATTGAATTTAAAATGAAATAAATTAACTAAATATATTTCCGGTGAAAACATTATATTCTATATGAGAAATGTGAAAGATGATCTTTATTTAGTTAAGTCGAATCAAAGAAGTTGCATTGCAAAAGAATATTAGGATCTGTCGCAGAATGTTATTTCAGTTTTGCTAATTCTTAGCGGTGTAACGGAAGCGGACCAATTATTGATATTGTGGTGAATGTTTTTCAGGTCTGATAGTTTAAAAGCTTTCCAACTGTGAACAATCCGTCTTTAATTCTGCAGACGGTGTATTTAGGAATATATCATCAATTACATTGTGTTGTCTTCTTGTTGATGGTTTTTCTGAAGCATTAATACAAACCGTAGATGTCCCTTCTCTTTGTCTTCACGCTACATCCTATCGAAAATGTCATTCTTTCCTTATTGTTGTTAGTTAGCACCAGCTTAGACTTAAATAGTAATCAAAAGCGTTTGGATCACCAATAATGTACCGTAATCGTGGATATGCGATACTTATTAAGGAATGTCTCACTTCTGTTTCAAGGTTTATAATCTGAGGTACAATCTGCTATCATTTCTACCAAATTGACAGAACTATTTCTTTTTTCTTTGTTGCCCATAAGGGACTAAACATAGAGGGGACAAACAAGGACAGAGAAAGGGATTAAGTCGATTACATCGACCCCAGTGGACGAAAGGCAAAGTCCACCTCGGCGGAATTTGAACTCAGAACGTAGCGGCAGACGAAATACCACTAAGTATTTCGCCCGACATGCTAACGTTTCTGCCATTTTGCCGCCTTTTTGACAAATTGACAGAACTATTTCTTATTTCTTTATTGCCCACAAGGGGCTAAACATAGAGGAGACAAACAAGGACAGACAGAGAGATTAAGTCGATTACATCGACTTCAGTGCGTAACTGGTACTTAATTTTTCGACCTCGGCGGAATTTGAAATCAGAACGTAGCGGCAGACGAAATGCCGCTAAGCATTTCGCCCGGCGTGCTAGCGTTTCTGCCAGCTCGCCGCCTTTTTGATAAATTGACAGAATTATTTCTATGAGATTAACGGTGGATTCATTGTCAACACGGAAGGGAAACGTTAAAAAACCACGGACAAACTCGATAGATTTCGATACTGCTTTTATGACAGTCGATATTCTGATGCTTTCTGCTTTTCATTCAGAAATGAACTTTTGTCAGGATTGTAGACAGCTACCGAGTGAAAGCATACGGTGTTCATTTACAATGACCCGCGCGGTTACTCAAAATTTGCAATAAACAGTAATCAAAACTATATGATGATCTTTCTTTTATTCAAGGAATGAAGGACAGATTTTTCGAACGACAGTGATCTTGTCATACTAATCTAGAAACTGATGAAATCGTTATGACAGGAAGATTTGATGAAAGACGAGTTTAAAACAACGTTGATCTGAGCTTGAACTAACAAACACAAATAAAGTCAACAATTAAGATGACAACAAAATAACAATTAGTATTTATTTAAATAAAAAGGAAATAAACCAAAACGAAAATGAATCTTGTAGGATCGGAAATTAAAAAGAAAGACTGTCACACATATACTCGCACGTACATACATGTATGTGTATATGCACACACACATATATGCATATACACACACACACGCACACACAAACATATGCATTTATATTCGTATAGGAGATATCAATATTTAGAGACGAGCAGACAACGATGATGTGTGTGTGGTGGGCGTAGGGGTACGCATATGTATATTTGTATGTATGTGTGTGTGTATATATATACAGAGAGAGATTGATCTACATATATACGTGTGTGTGTGTGTGTGTGTCCTCAGTGTATGCGCAGACGTAGTTATGTGTTCATAAGATTGCTTCCAAACCGCGCGGTTCCGGGTTCAGTTCCACTGCTTTGCAACTCGGACAAGTGTCTTCCATTCTATCTTCTGTCCGTGCAAAGCGTTTTCAGTGGATTTGATTGACGGAAACCGAATTACACCCGTCCTATATACATATGCGTGTCTCGGGTGTGCGTGTGAGCGGGTCTTGTGCGCCCGTATGCGTGTGTGCGTGTGTGTGTGTGTTTCTGTGTGTGCCTGTTGGAGTATTTACATCCCCATAAACTAGCGTTTCGGCAAAAGAATCTGATAGAATAAACACCAGGTTTAAAATAAATAAATACTGGGCTTGATTCGTTCGACATTGATTACTCAAGGCGGGCCCCATCTTGGCCGCAGCAAATGGTAAAACAAACAAATGGTTAAAGTCTAGACGATATCTAGACCGGTCTAAATGAGCGAACACAATCATGAACTTCCAGGCGCAGGAGTGGCTGTGTGGTAAGTAACTTGCTTACCAACCACATGGTTCCGGGTTCAGTCCCACTGCGTGGCACCTTGGGCAAGTGTCTTCTACGATAGCCTCGGGCCGACCAAAGCCTTCTGAGTGGATTTGGTGGACGGAAACTGAAAAAAGCCCGTCGTATATATGTATATAATATATATGTGTTTGTGTGTCTGTGTTTGCCTCCCACCCCATCGATTGACAACCGTTTACGTTCCCATAAGCTAGCGGTTCGACAAAAAGAGACCGATAGAATAAGTACTAGGCTTCCACAGAATAAGTCCTGGGTTCGATTTTCTCTACTGAAGGCGGTGCTCCAGCATGGCCGCAGTCAAATGACTGAAACAAGTTAAATAATTTCATCCATTTCATTTAAGCAGTTGTCTACATGTAAATATTTCGCAAACTGTTTTGAACGACACCAAAATTAATATGGCTCCTGTTTCTAACAAATTCAGACCATGTAATGTCTCCAGTTTTGCTTTATAACGGTAAATATATATTTAATATCTAATTGCATCCTTTCCGGCTCTAGCAGCAAATTTGTGCAAACGTGTCTGCGTGCGCGAATATATGAATGTGTGTTTGTTCGTGTGTGTGTGTGTGTGTGCGTGTGTACATGTTCCTTTTTATAGCAGAAGTTAGAAAATAAAACATACACACGCCGACAGCTGAATTTGGTTAATGGAAAACATAAAAGAACAAATAGATATTGAATGTTTCAGATACTAAAAACAAATATTGCTTTCCCTCTCGCTTGTCAACATCCACAACGTCTTTCCCCTCATCTTATTATTATTATTATTATTATTCACAATATTATTTATGTTGTTGTTGTTGTTGTGTTTGTTATTAGTATTGTTAATGCTGTTACTCATTTTAATACTATGAAATTCCATTATGTCTTAAATTGATGAAAAAAATAAGTAAAAATTTGAACTTCAAAAAATATACACACACACATATATATATATATATATATATATATACATATACGTACAAATATACATATATATACACACACACACACACACACACACACACACACACACACACACACACACACACACACACACGTGTGTGTGCGTGTATGCATGTGTGTTTGTATATATGGATATGTAAATAAAATTATATATATATATATATATAACGTAATAAAATTCATTTCTGATTTGTATTCTTAGATTTGTTGCTTATTTTCAATTTGTATTATTGGACGAAATTCTTCTTCAACATCCTTCCAGAAAAATTGGAAATCTAACTTCCATTTCGCTCAGAGCAATATCACTTGAAATCTCACTCGTTTCCCACCGCCATCACCAGCGCCACCACTACTCCGCACCCACTTATGAAAACTAAACTATATTATCTTCTACATTTAATTTTTAATAAGCTCCAATTAATTCGATTATGGTAACGTCGTAGGAATTAATCCAAGGAATTCTGTATGTCAGCATGTAACTCAGATTACAGAACTAATCTGCACTTCTTTATAACTGCCAGTCACAAGAACGTTTGATATTTGATCTAACTTAATTATATATTGCTTTCGGGAATAATATCATCGCTTGGACTTACTGTTTATTGTTGTGTGCTTTATTACGTTCAATTTATTTTTCTATGTATATATTTTTTATCCAATTCCAATTTATACATGCATTTTGCTCTCTATCTCTTTCTGTATTTCTTCCCTCCACTCAAAGACACATGCGCAGACACATGCATACAAGACGGCTTCTCCCGTACCTTATGTTTTTAGTGTTCATTTAATGATGCGAATAATATTGATTTTATTTATTTATTTATTTATTAACGTACTTATTTATTCATTTCTTCGTTTATATATTTAGTCGTTTATTCATTTTATTTATTTTTTCCCCCCATTTCCCGATGTAATGAACGTAGATTAAGTTTCACAATAGCACTGACATTTTTTCTTTCTTCATATTGGTTCCTTGGTGTGTTCTGCCAATTATTAAACTTGTAAGACTAATTTCTTTAGGGATCTGTTTGTAGTCTATAAAAGACGATTATCAAAATACGTGTTTTCCTTTTCTCTTCGTTTCTTTAAATGGTGACACTTTCTACATATCTAAATCATTAAACCCATTGATTGCTCGAGAAGGATAAAAAGAAACACAGCTTTAATATCTCAGAATCTATTTTATTTATGTCTCCACTATATAACATGCTAGATTTTTCAGACAATGAAGCAGGTCATTAATACATTCTAGTGGGTTATAGAAGTTTCAATCTCGTGTTATTATAACTCGGTAGTGTTGCAGATGTCACGTATAATAGGTCAACATACTCTCTGCCAAACAATTAATAGTTCGAGTAGAGTCAATAGTAATTTGAGATTTTAAATTTACAATAGGTTGTATATTAACGACGTAACTCTAACTGGACATCAATAAGCATCACATTTATATCAATATCTTTAGTGTTCATTAGTTTTCTTGCTTTAGATTACAGTTGCAAACTAAGTATTAGATGCAGGGGCGAAATGTTTTGTCAATTTATAATATAACCACAAACTAAATCAACTGTAACAGTACGAGGGTGCTTTACATATTTCGCGACATCCCGTTTCACTCTGCCATTGTTTCTGTTTGAATGCATCAACTCGGCTTCCAATAAACTTTACTCCATTTTATCGAATAGAATTATTGGTTGATTTCAATTTTTGACTCAAGACGAGCAGTTTCGGAGGAGAGGTTAAGTCGATTACGTCGACACCAGTGTTATTTTATCGACCCCTAAAAGGATAAAAGGCAAAGGCGACAGTGGCGGAATTTGAACTCAGAGGATAAAGACGGACGAAGTGCTGTTCAGCAATTTGCCTCTTAAATGAAGGTATCTTAAGTTCCACCTTCATTTATTTTCGTTTAATTATCATAGGCGCAGGAGTGGCTGTGTGATAAGTAGCTTGCTTACCAACCACAGGGTTCCGGGTTCAATCCCACTGCGTGGCATCTTGAGCAAGTGTCTTCTACTATAGCCTCGGGCCGACCAAAGCCTTGTGAGTGGATTTGGTAGACGGAAACTGAAAGAAGCTCGTCGTATATATGTATATATATATATATATGTGCGTGTTTGTGTGTCTGCGTGTGTCCCCCTAGCATTGCTTCACAACCGATGTTGGTGTGTTTATGTCCCCGTAACTTAGCGGTTCGGCAAAAGAGAACGATAGAATAAGTACTAGGCTTACAAAGAATAAGTCCCGGGGTCGATTTGCTCGACTGAAGGCGGTGCTCCAGCATGGCCGCAGTCAAATGACTGAAACAAATAAAAGAGTAAAAGAGTACAATGATTCGGCTTAAGAATTACATTAAGGCCACACGCGTTTATACAGATCGGTGCCTCGGTGTATTTTATGCATCCATGCATTTTATCTCCAAAGACATCACTTTCTTCCACTTCAACCTATTCTATATTTTCACTACAGCTCAAACATTACCTGAATACATTGCTAGTTCACAAAAAGAAAATTATGTTTGATTTATTTCCTGTAGTCTAACAAAAATTAGTTTCATTCATCTTACGATGAAAGTAAACAAAGTTTGTTTTAGAAGCGTTGAGATGTATTGAAAGGTAGAGGAAGATTTTTTTTTCTCAAACGCGTTATAAATGCTAATAAATACAGTGGTCAGGATAAAGTGTCCATAAATAGTAGAAAAATACGTTACCGGCCAGCCATGTGACTCGAACTCACATCTCTGTGATTACGCGTCAAGTGCTTTACCATTAAGCCAAACTGCCCAGTAACGAATTCTTCGAGTGTAATCACAGGGATGTGAGTTCGAGTCTCATGGCTGGCCGGTAACGTATGTTTCTGCAATATATGGATAATTTATCCTGATCTCCCTATTTATTAGCATTATCACGCGTTTCAGAATAAAAAAATATTATTTCTCTACCTTTCAATTTGATTCATGTTTATAGGCACGGCTTACTGTAATGTACTGATGCGGCTTTCTATGCTAGGCACGGCTGACTGTATTGTACTGAAACGGCTTCTTATGTTAAAGCACGGCTGACTGTATTGCACTGATTCGGCTTTCTATGATAAGCACGGCTGAATGTATTGTACTGATTCGGCTTTTTATGCTAGGTACGGCTGACTGTATTATATTTATACAGCTTTCTATGCTAGGCACGGCTGTATATATAAATCTGAAGAAGGACTTTAGTTTGAACAATTCGTACGATGATTCGTATTTCGATGCCTTTATTAAATCCATTCAGTTGTTAAACATAAATAAATCTTGGAATTAATTGGTTTTGATTTACTGTCAGGTGACTTGTATGTCAGGTTATTTTAAATGGTGATGATTACTGTGATAATTTACAGTAATTTGAAATCACCGCAAATTAAAAATAACAAAATGGAATGATGAACACTGGAATATTTTCACAAATGAACGATGAAGTTTCGACAGTATTCATTTTGAAAATATTAATGAAATGGAAAAGGATGTATCACCATCGTGGATTTATGTCAGAGAACAATTTTTATAAGAAAATATTCCGTATATAATATAGAACTTAACAGAAATACTATTATTTTCCATCGTCCTATCAGCAATGCATTGTATCTGAGGTAAATCTCATACGTACACACAGACATGCATACAATCAAAGAAACGTGCACGCACACACGAACACACAGACACACACACGCACGCGCACACATACACACACACACCTAAAGGCACGCATGCACACACTCACACACACACACACACTCACCAATAAATAAAAGCTTGATAACGAATTCATACAACATGGTTCAACATAATACATAATATAATGCAACAGATTATTTTATCAACGTTTCTCTCGTCCTCACCGCTCTTGTTGTTTTCTACCGCGTACAAAAGCACACACACACACACATACACACGTACATAAACACGTACAAACACACACACCTACCTAATTCTAGGTGACTTTCTTATCTTACGTTGTTAAACTTATATACTGATGGGATATATCTGCAACACGTTTTATCCAGAGAAGTAAAACAAAATGAAAAAAATAAAACAGCAACAAAACAATGGTTGTGTGAGAGTTTATATATCGTAGGTATAGTAAAGGCAACATTAAATCACATTTGGAATTTCGAATGTTGTCTACTCCAGAAAAATCCATTTAAATATCAATTCATGTGCTATGAATTTTCCCACATGTCAAACTCAGCAAGCAGCTATTATGATTGCCTATCTATTTTCCTATTCACTCACAAACGAAGTGACACGAAAGTTAGTGGCTTAATGTCGAAATACTACGCCTCTCCATAAATCCACTTCTCTATTCTTCATTTTCATCTCAAAGATGGCATTTATTTATGTTTTTTTTTGCCTTGAAAACTAAAACCATTTTTTTTTCTTCTTCTCTCTATCGGCCTTATATTTTTTTTTAAATTACACACACGTACGCACTCATACACTAATATATATATATATATATATATATATATATATATATATATATACACACACACATATTCACACACATTGAGATAAATATGTGTGTGTACGTTGTGCGTGTGTGTGTACGTTGTGCGTGTGTGTGTGTATATATATGCATATATATATATGTCTATCATATATATATAAAGACATATATGTACATATATATACAGACATTCATGTATATATATGTGTGTGTGTGTATATGTAGATATACTATACACAGACACGCACATGCATATATATTACATATATATTTTCTTTAAAAAAAAGCGTGAGCATTCCCGTATTCGAATGGAATAGATGACAGTTTGAGAGAACAAGGTTATATATAAGTGAAACTGACTTTGAGATGGCTGGAAGAGAGAAGAAAATGATAAAAGAGGAGAGAAAGAGAGACAGATACACGTAGAGACACACGTAGAGTAGGCCACGAGAGATGGGATGTAGGATATGGTACGTATTAGAGCTTGTATGCGTGTGTGTATGAGTGATAGTGTGTGCAGATGGAGGTGGATGAGAAGAAAGAAAGAACGAAGGGATAAAGAGAAAAGACCAAAAAAAAAATTGTCAAAAAGAGAGAAAGGGGAAAAAATATGTAAAGAAAGAAATAGAGGCACAGAGAAAGAAATAATGAAAATAAATAAATAATAATAATAATAAATAGGATGACAGCAGTATTTTAAGAAGGCAAGTACACCATATCGCTAATTATGTAAAAAGCTTTATTGACAAAAATACAGCTGAGAGTAATAAACGCATTAAGAGAAAACAATACACATGTCTTAAGTGCTCCGATCTAGAATGGAGAAAGGTTGGACGAACTAGCTGAGCAGATTAAAAGCCAAAAATGGAAACGAACGATTCTGGAATTGGGAAGCTTTTAGTTAAAGAAGAATGAAAAGAATAGGCAAAGATTAGAAAAGATAGACGATAAAGATCACTCACGCACACACATATATATATATATATATATATATATATATATATATACGTGTGCTGGAGTACGCACAAGTACATATATTACACGCGCAGACATACACACGATGGATAATTCTAAAAGTCTAAGCAAAAATAACATGCGAATTTCTTCTCTTACGCCATAGGTTTGAGTGATTCGTCTATATATATATACATCCATTAAATTCACACACGTCTTCTGTTGGTGTTGTTGCTGTTCTTGCCGTTCGTGTTGTTGTCGTTGTTGTTGTTGTTATTATTATCATTATTATTGCTATTATTATTAGTATTTTTTTTTATAATCATTATTATCAACATTATTATCGTCGTTATTATTATTATTATTATTATTATTATTATTATCATCAGTATTATTACTATATTATTGCTTATATGGTTGTTATTCGCGTCGGTTTAATCTCGACCACTATCACCATAATCATCATGATCATCATCGCTGTCATCGTCATCGTCGTCGTGCCTTCCAACAGCCAAAGTTTCAAGTATTTTGAACGCCATTACGCTCTTGATGTCTCTACTGCTGATGCTGATGCTGCTGATGCTGCCGCTGCTGCTGCTGTTTCTTTATTTGAAAGTTTAGTCTGTACTAGAAAAAAATCACACACACATTCACACATACACGCACGCTCGCTCACACACACTCCCCCACTCTCTCTCTCTTTCTTTTACACACACACACACACACACACACACACACACACACTCTCTCTCATGTGCACTCATTCGCACACCCACATAAATTCAAACAAAAATGATATAAAGAAGAAATCACTTTAAATCCAAGAAAAGGCTCACATTATTTCAGATTAAATCTGTAATTGGAATTTTCTATTTTCTATTTCTGGAAATTTCACCTTTTTTGATTTTGATTTATTGTTTCGTTATATATTCCTCCACGCTCTCCTCTTCTTCCTCTTGCCTCCTCCCCCTCCTCCTCTTCTTCTGTAACCACCCTTTCTTCTTCTTCTTCTTCTTCCGTCATATAGTATTAATGACAAACAAGCTTTTTGTAAAATAAATCCCGCATCTTTATCTTCCTCTGCAGACTACTACTACTACTACTACTACTACTACTACTATTTTTTCTCCTTCTTCTTCTTTTTCTTCTTCTTCTTCTTCTTCATATTATTATTATTATTATTATTATTTGTCTTAGAAGAACAAATCTCATATCTGTGCTCAATTTGTCAACTCTGATACCGAGATCATTTCAATATGCTGCTTGCTTGCTTTTCTAGGTTTTGTAAATAGATCTGCGAATAGAAGCGAAATATACAGTTAATTGCTAATAGAACATTCAGTGTTGGTAGGCGGTGGGGAGGGTACGCAGCGAGAGAGGAAAGGAACGACTTGTCATTTCATACGGATGCGTCTGTTTTATCTCTTCTTATGTTTTCCACTAATTTCAGCCAAAGGACTGCGGCCGTTTTGGGAAACTCTCATTTAAGGATTTAGTTGATTGTGTTAAATCAAGTAATCTGGATGCTGGATTTTAAAAAATTATTGATGACAAGTAATCGACAATCTGCGCTCTCTGATTTATTTGAGTAACTCGGTAAATATCGCCACAAATTTACTGTGAATATAGAGATATACACATAATTCCGAACAACGTGATTCCGGGTTCATTTCCACTGCGAAGCTGTGTAGTAAGAAGCTCGCTTTGCCTCCTAACCACATGCTTCCGGTTCAATCCCTCTGCGTGGCACTTTGGGCATGTGTCTTTAATATTGCCTCGGGCTAACCAAAAATCTTTGAGAGTGGATATGGTAGACGGAAACTAACAGTCCGTCTTGTGTGGGTGGGGTGGAGTATACGGCTTTGTATCTGTGTTTGTTCCCCACCACTGGTTGACAGTTAGTCCTGTTGTGTTTATGTCGGCAAAAAGAAGAAATCGGTAGAATAATTAGGAGGGCTTTAAAATAAGTACTTTGTTCGATTCTTTCCATTAACTAAATTATTTAGGGCGTGCTCCAGCATTGTAACATATAAAAGATAGAGATAGAGATGCACATATTCATACATATAGCGCGGCAGAATTTGAAATCAGAGCGTAAATGCGGACAAAATGCCGCTAAATATTTTGTCCGGCGTGCTAACGAGCTTTCCAGGACGCCGCTTCATCAGACAATTTGTTATGATTTTAGAATATTAAAACAGTAAGATTACAAGCAGTTCACTACAGCACTCAAATCACCGTCGAGTCACATCAAAGTAATGACACATTGAACAGTAGCTTTAAATATTGTTTCCAAATTTTGGCACTAGGTCGGCGAGTTCGGGAGGGGGCTAGTGGATTATATCGACCCCAGTACTTTTTTTAATAGACCCTCAAATAGACGAAAGGTCAAGGCGACCTCGGCCGATTTTAGAACTCGGAACGTAGCGACAGGCGAAATACCTATTTCTTTACTGCCCACAAGGGGCTACACACAGAGGGGACAAACAAGGACAGACAAACGGATTAAGTTGATTATATCGACCCCAGTGCGTAACTGGTACTTAATTTATCGACCCCGAAAGGATGGAAGGCAAAGTCGACCTCGGCGGAATTTGAACTCAGAACGCAGTGGCAGGCGAAATACCACTAAGAATTTCGTCCAGCGCGCTAAAGATTCTTCCAGCTCGCCGCCTTAATAATAATAATGGTAATACTAATAATAATAATGATGATGATGATGATAATGATAATAATAATAATGATAATAATAATAATAGTAATAATAATAATAATTTTTGCCACAAGGGCAACTTGGAGATGGGGATTTTGTCTATTACATGGAGATGGGGATTGTGTCTATTACATCAACCCCAGGGCGTAGCTGGTACTTATTTAATTGACCCCGAAAGGATGAAAGGCAAAGTCGACCTCGGCGGAATTTGAACTCATAACGTAGTGACAAGCAAAATACCGCTAAGCATTTCGCTCGATTCTGAAAGCCCACCGCTTTAATAATAATAATTATTATTATTATTATTATTATTATTATTATTACTATGATGATGATGATCTTCATGATCATTTCTATTTCTGTTATTAGAAAAAAATGTATGTGTGGATGCTTTGCAAAAATATTTAAGATAGATTTATGAAGGTAATATCTTGAAGGATTACTTGCTGCAAGACAGTGGGCATTAATTATACGATATTAAATGTCACACATTTCTATGTCAGGGAAACACACTAACACAATTACGCCTCTCTATGCAGCTGCTTATATAACACGGTGGCCACCATGATTGAATCGGAAGATTGTTATCGCGCCAGACAAGTCGAAATATGACACACTTGTAATGTGCGGGCGAGAGAAATGACCTAAAGACTCCTTGTTAAATAAATAAGCGACTATTAATCCGAAATGCTGCCCCACTGATTACGAAGTGTTCAAAAATCCTTCATATACACTGTTGTACACATATAATTTGTAAAGATCAAAGACACATCATCTTGATATTGATTGATTTTTTCTTTCTTCATTTGCTTGTTTTTTGTTTGGTTGGTTTTTGTTTTTTCTCTGTTTTTGGCATATATTACCTTTATTGAGATGCGACAAACCAAATTCGTAAATATGTGGAATACATCGGTACAGGCGTGGTTGTATGGTAAGGAGCCGGTTTCTCAACTGTATGGTTCCAGGTTCAGTCCCATTGCGTGGCACCTTGAGCAAGTGTCTTCTACGATAGCCTCGGGCCGACCAAAGCCTTATGAGTGGATTTTGTAGATGGAAACTGAACGAAGCTTGTCGTATATACATATGTGTGTGTGTATGTGTGTTTGTCTCTCTGTGTGGGGGTGCGCGCGTGTTGTGTGTATGTGTGTATTTTGCGTGTGCACTTGTCTTTCACTACCGCTTGACAACCGTTGCTGGTATGTACACGTCCCCATGACCTATCGTCTCGTTAAAGGTGAATCGCAGAATAAGTGCCAAGCTTAAAAAGAAATTAGTACTAGTGATGATTCCTTCGGCGAAAATCCTTCAGAGCGGTGCCCCAGCCTGGCCTAAGTCGAATGATTAAAAGGAGCAAATCATAAAAAATATGTGAATAACGTCGGGATAAGGTCGAATAATTATGTGGTGCAGACAACAGTCGAATATACAGAACAAGTATTTTGCTTCTTACTGTTTTCAAAGCTTTCAAATGTAAGGATAGAAGTGATAATGGTGTTAAATCCAGCGTCAAATGATGGACTGAGAAATAAAATTGAGTTTTTTTTTTTTTTCGACTTAATCGACTCAATCCCTTTGTCTGTTTATCTTCTTTGTCCCCTACTATGTTTAACCCCCTGTGGACAATAAAGAAATAATATTTTAGTCAGGATCTTTTTCATTGATAATCACATACATTCCACCTATTAATTTACGTAGGTATCTTTGACAAAGGTTTCTAGTGTGTACTTCCATATCAAATATTTGCTTGATTTTTTTTTTACCAGATAAATTGATGTAGAAGAAATCTATATAGATTAGTGGAACCCGTATTTTCTGAGGCTGCCGCCTCCATGGTCCTCAGACCCCATTCCTAGTAATCCCCCACTCACCACCAAAAACATAGACTAATTACTTCAGCAAATTCAAAACAAGTGCAATTTCACAACTAAAACCTAACCTAATTCACCCATTATTGTTTTGTCTTTTTTACATACATCGCCCCCTTGTGTCTACACATTTATTGCCCTGTTTTACTTCAAAGCCACCTCCCGACCTTTCCACTGCCGACACTGGGACCGTACTGCCCACACTGGGACCGTACTGTCCACTTTCAAAACCACTGATTTAGATCATTTTGCAAAAGGTTTGCTGGTATTACTAACCGCTCTTACATCCACGTTGAGGCTCAACGCTGATAATCATTTCACGCAAATCTGTTTCTTCCTTAACTCAAACGATCCCATCCAACCACACAAGAGCATCAGTTTCTAAGTTGTGTTAAATATTGTCGTTAGTTTCACAAACCCAAAATGTGTCACCACTAAAGTACATCCGCCGATTACTAGAGTGGGCCTTTAATATCTATTGACACTACTTAGAGTTGCCACTTAAAGTTTAAGTGTATTTGGCAATGACAAATCACCGCATATTAGTGTTAAGTTGTACACGTGTATTCATTTTATTCTTGGTTATACGTTTAGCAAACAGAATTAATAATGTACTTATGTAATATTATATATATATATGCATGTATATGTATATGTATTTATATGTGTATGTGTGTGTATCCATATATATACATTTACTTAAAAAATGTAGAGAAATCGTAAGTTTTATATACATATATACATATATACATGCATATATATATATATATATATATATATATATATATATATA
>NC_069001.1:9961387-9962921 GCF_001194135.2 Octopus bimaculoides | reverse complement strand
TTTTTTTTTTTTTTTTTTTTTTTGTGTAGCGAGGGAAGTATTTTTTGCGGATATTGTTATGTTTTGCCATGCTTTTTGCTTTAGCTCTTCTTGATATTTTTCCTCTTAATTGACAGTGATATATATATTGTAGAAGAGAAAAATAACACGTTCGTAAGTAACTGTATGATCTGATTGTGCGTAAGCGTTTATGAATGGTGCCGTGCGTGTATGTGTGAGAATTCGTCTGTGTTCTGCGACGCATTATGGCAAAAACTGAAACGGAGAAGTAGAAAAGTTGGCATTCTTTGGCAATGTGCTACTGCATCATAAAATATTATGACATATACGTTTTCAATTAGACTTCCAAAACAATGAAACGAATGACAAAGCCTAAATCAAGAAAAGATAAAAAAAATACCGACAAAAAAATAAATAAATAAATACATAAATAATGGAGACGAAGAAAACGATGAAATGAGATTAGTGAGTGCAGCGTCTGTTTCATTTAAAAATACCATTAATTGATTCTGCTTTATAATATCTATATTAAGAGGAATTTTATTACCATTCCATATTGAAAGTCTTTGTGCGTATGTGTGTGTGTGTGTGTGTGTGTGTGTGATTTTTTACAGAAATGTATTGAAATGTATATATTTTTTCGTGGTGTTGATGGTGGTGGCGGTGGGTCTTGGCTATGCTTATTTTTTTCTTTTTTTTTTCTTTTGTTAGTACAAATCTATAAATCTCTGTTATACACATAGTTGGCGATATGTCTTAAATATACATTTATTTAGGTGTGCTTTCGTATGCGAACTGCTAAATATGTGTATATGCGTGTCTACACACGCATTCGGTAATGTAAAGATAGTACAATATTTACATACATATATGTGTATGCCTCTGTATGCGTTTTCTGTTTGTCTGTGTGTGCATGCGTGCATGTGTATGTGCACGCTGGAGTGCATGTACGTGTGTGTGTGTTTTGTGAGTTCAGAGAAATAACCGATAGGGGTCACTGTTATGAATTCTGATAATTATCGTCAATGGTAATGCACTGAACGCAGTACCCGAATTTTTATTTATTTATTTAGCAAGTGGCAGAACAGGGGAGATAACACGAAGAACGCTATATTACACGGTGTAATCATTTCACATGTTATGAATTAAACAGCCACATTTTCTTACTGTCAGGTATATCTATCTATCTACCTATCTTTCTCTTTCTTACCCTCTATATATATATATACCAGAGTAAGCACATAAATGCGAAACAAGGTGGAAAAAATAGTACTCGAATACCAGAGATAGAGTAATAAACCGTTACTTGTTATTTCATGTAACCGGTTATTAAAAAGACTGTTAGTTGAAAGGACCAATGAAACAAAACCATTTTCAAATGTGTATCTATCAAAGTAATTGTATTTCTGCATATAACTTTATCTTGCTTCATTCTAAACAAGACTGTCCGAAGAACGGGAGCGTAAACCTCTGAGTAACAGTTTTTGTCATAGTTTTGCTGCTTTTTAAGAATATATATATATATATATATATA
>NC_069001.1:9958696-9960930 GCF_001194135.2 Octopus bimaculoides | reverse complement strand
CCAAGATGACTGCTGGAAAATGGGTTGTTATTGGCCAAGGTGGATCACAGGCTGTTGTCAGCTTGACGACAGCACTTCCGTTAGAAACGGGAAATATATATTTGTATATAAATATTCAGGAATGGACCAAATGCCACACACAAAATAAGCTGCAATCCACCTCGGAATTGTCAAAGACAGACTTCAGTATTTTCTAAAAATTGAATAGAATAAATAAAACAATGAAGACGGACGTAGTTTTGCTTAATGACACAAATGAATAAAAATAGTGAACAACAACAACAACAACAACAACAACAACAGTAGTAGTAGTAGTGGAAATAATAATACTAATAATAACAACGATAACGTAACCATCATAGGATGTCCAATATTTTATCTGTTTCTATTCAACTATCACTCTATCTATCTATTTTTCTCTCTCTCTCTCTCTCTCTCTGTTGTCACTGCAATATTATCAACAACATTTTGGTGACTGACTTGCATGTGAAGAAGGCGAAGGAGGAGGAGGGTAGAAGAAGAAAAAGAAGAAGATGATGATGATTTTTTAAAAGGGAGAACGAGCGGTGCATTGTCATTCTTATAAACACAATATCAATTCAATCAACAATAATGCCAGTAGCAGTTAATCCATTTTTTTTTAATGAACAAACGAAAAGAAAGGAATTCCAGATCCGTGATTCACCTTCATTAAAGGATCAGATATCGGATATTAAAATCTAAACATGTTTCTTATTACTTTTAGGCGCTTCAAGACACAACTAGGAAAAGTTAATTTGCGGGTGGGTGTATAATTCAATAACACCTTCCGTCTCAAATTTTTTTTATCTTATCAGAGATGTAAGAAGTTTATTTTCTTAATTATGACAAAAAATAATTGTGCGCAAGAAAAAAGCTCGGGAGGGTTTGGTGAACATAAATAAATATAGTGCAAAATTTCGTTGCAAATATTTTGTCTCTTTGGAGATTAGATATTCCTGGGTACGGTTCGTAATATTCATGCTATTTAGTGTTCATAGCCCGTTATCAGTTTATAGATTATAGTAACGTAGTAAATTGCATACAGAAGTGCTCCCGATGTTAAGGATCGTCGAAGGACTGGCGAAAGATCATGAGGGATCCGAAAAAAATCCCAAATTGTATTTAATTTGCTTTGCGGGAAGGACTGTTTTAACGAAGTCACGTCTTGTCCCTACCTTCGAAACGCGGAGTAGATAAAACAGGGGACAACTGATAAAGAGAATGTTCTTTATGTTGCCTGTCTCGTTTCTTTATTTCTTTCTTTCGCCGTTCGTAAAAAAGTTCGTCTTCTATAGTTTTGTTATTTATGTTCTCTTCTCTCATTTTGTTGACGTTTTCTTGATATCCTGTACCCATATATGCATGTATATATATATATATATATATATATATATATATATATATATATACATATATACATAGCTACTTCTGAAGTCTTCTCTCAAGAGTCAGATAACGTTTTATCTGGAACGAAACAATGCTGTTATTCATAACACGAGTTTGCATGCAAAATTTCACAGCTCTAGTATCAGCCCTCCATAATCAGCCTTTGAACATTTCAGCCCACCCTCATATGTCTACATCCATGTAAACTTGTTTCTCCAAAACAATATCTTCCGTCGTAGTTTGATCTGGCTTGGTTTTATCTCTCTTTTTCTCAAAATCTGTCTCTCATTTCCTGTACCTCATTCTCTCTCTTTCTCTCTATCTTTCTCTATCTATCTATATATCTATCTATCTAGCTAGCTAGCTAGCTACCTTATCTAACCATTTATCTAACTCCTTGCGAAGGTAACGTCTAAAAACATTGCATTCACATTTTCGAACTGAAAAACACTACATTCACCTTTTCCCATTGCAATACAACAGGTTTTAGCAACTCCCTCTTAACATCAATTGCTTTCTAGCTGTGAATGATACACCCTTTCGTTTCCAGTTCAGATCAGTGATTAGGTCTCATAAACACAACGATTACCTCTCTGGTTCCCTCGCAGAATAAACTATATTGGAGACCTCCAACACCAAATGTATCAGGTGTCACATACAATAAAAGAAACAAGCACTCTTTGGAAAAGTATATACACCACCAGTAATACGCGTATGGACTTCTATCGCACCTACAAATCGTTTAAAGAATATAAATATGTGTGTGTGTGTATGTATGTATGCATATATATATATATATATATATATATATATATATATATATATAT
>NC_069001.1:9951518-9957781 GCF_001194135.2 Octopus bimaculoides | reverse complement strand
CATATATGTATATATGTATGTATATAGATATATACATATATGTATATATGTATGTATATATATATATATGTATGTATATATATATATATGTATATATATATATATGTATGTATATATATATATGTATATATATATATATGTATGTATATAGATATGTATATATATATATGTATATATGTATGTTTGTGTGTGTGTGTAAAGAGGAAAGAGATATTGCTAGACACTGATACGCACACACTCACATATACATACATATATATAAATATATATATATATATGTGTGTGTGTGTGTGTGTGTGTGTGTACAGAAAGGGAGAGAGAGAGACAGACAGACACTAACACTTAGATAAATAGATAGGTATGTAGACTAGGATGTTCTTTTTCTTTTCCATATGATTAGACAGATACATATGTAGTAGGGTCTTCATTTCTTTTTCCGTTTAGAAATTTAATTACATTAACAGTTAAAACTTTCTGAAACTCTTTATAATAATTATTTCTTCTTTCGCATTTGATGTTTAATGTTTTGAGGTTATTTTCATATATTTTTTTTGTCTTTGTTCCATAGAAATATTTCTATATAGATATTATTAAAAATTACATAAAATAAAACTAAACAAAACAACATCGCAACAGTAAATATTATCAATAGAATTAAACAAAAAAAATAACATAACCTAAAAATACATTATTACAGTGAACTAAACTTAAATTTCATGTAGAAATAGATTTTGCTGAATAAATTCGAAATGCAATTATGAAGCATTAGAAGCAAAACGTATGTAAATTATTGCAATTAACAACTTATGTTCTTCTGAGAAAGTATACAATGGGTACGATAAAGCCTTGGGCATGTTTCCTACGTGAATGCAAATTAACAAGCGCATCTCCTTCGTTATTTACGTATGTGTATGTATTTACGTTTGTATGCATGTATGTATGCTTCTATGTATGTATGTGTGTTTGTATGTGTGTATGTAATTATGTATGTACGTACGTATACATGTATGTAAATATATATGCACGTTTAATAAAATTATAACTTGAAAGCGATCGCTATACAGATAAAAATGGTTTTATTCCATAGTAAATTGTAATCTACTTTCATACATATGATATATACGTCTATATATATATATATATATATTTATATATATATATATATTTATATATATATATATATATATATTTATATATATATATTTATATATATATATATATATATACGTATACATTACGTATATATGTATGTATGTACGTACGTACATATCTCTATATGAATATATGTATACACACATACATATACCACTCTATTTACTATGTCCCCTACTATATATATATATATGTGTGTGTGTGTATACACATGCATATGTATGTATGTATATACATGTATATATATATATATATATATATATATATATATATATATATGCAAATATGTGTGTGTGTATATATATACAAATATATATATATATTTAATTATATACATATTTATATATATATATACATATATATATCTATATACATATGTGTGTGTGTATATACACATATACATGGAAACACACACACACACATACACACACGCACACGCGCGCGCATACACACACACACACACTTAATAGAACTTTGCACTATTTTACACGTAGTTTTCTCCTCAGGAATATTACATATGTTATTCCTGTTCATTCCTTCTTATTGAATTTACAATTGCAGCCGACAATGGTTTTATTTGAACTCATAACAACTCCATTGATATATTGCGAAATTACCACCTCGCGATACCATCCATTCCCTATTGTCTTTGCAATATTAGTCGTTCATATGTTTCAGTTAATTAAATTCTATTGTTCTCTTTAAATACTTTCATACTGTCTCTTCACAATCTTCAGCTCTACAAGCGTCACAAAAGCACACACATGCATACATACATGCATATATATATATATATATATGCATGTATTTTTGTGTGTGTGTGTGTGTATGTATATGTGTATATATGTATATATGAACATATGTAAATATCATAGAACATACTGACAGTATTGTGGCTTCATTGAAGTATCACGTCACCAATCCTCATTAGGTGTTGGTGCACTTTCTCTCGCTCTCTCTCTCTTATGTCTCTGTGAATTTCATGAAATTTAAATTTATTAAACACACACATACACACACATATACATATATATATATATATATATATATATATAGTAGGAGACATAGTAAATAGAGTGGTATATGTACGTGTGTGTGTGTGTATACACATATTCATACACAGATGTGTACGTAAGTACATAAATTTATTAAGTACTGTGTCGTTGAGAACACGACAACATGTTCATAAATAAATGTGCTCATGTACGCACACACATACATACACTCACACACACGCATATATAACTGCATATAAGTATGTAAATATGCATGATATATTTTTATGTACGTCCACTATATATTCCCTACATAGATTTGTACATATGTATGTGTATATATGTATGTGGATATATGATCTACCATTTCAACCAGCTTCGAGACAACCTGGTTGAACGGAGCTGTTCAGAAACATATTCCCCGTTGCATATGGAACTGGTAGTACTCTGCTCCGTAGAAACACGTGTAGGTCGGCGTAATCATAAAAATATGCTTTATTACATTGTGAAATAGAAAGAAATAAAGTTTGAGTCTCTAAATTGTCTATCTTTATAATTATTTTGCTTATATGTGTGTATGGTTTTTGAAAATACATGTAAAGCATGACCAGAAATCGAACGATTGCTTTGTGAAACACAGCATGTTTCATAATTCGCCTAATTTAAAGTATCTTGAAAGCATGAAACTGTCAGTAGTTCTTTTGTAATTGTGTAATAAATCGATACATAAAAGTGTGTGTGTGGGTACATATATATACGTTATTATTATTAAAGCTATGTTTTTGCAGCATTAATAATATTAAAGCATTTTACTCCACCTCCGGTATTCGAGTACTATTTTATTCCACATTGTTTCACATTACATATGCTTACTTTGTTGTGTATGTATATATATATATATATATATATATATATATATACCTTCAGAAATATAGGTATTCATATAGGGTGGAATTCTCTGTTGTTTTTTACCTATTTTCACTAAAAATTTATTCTTTTATCCTAATGTATTGCTAAAAACAAAGCTCTGCAACAATAAGTTTATATTCGGATGCATCTGGTAGTAGAACAACAACTGCTGTTATATTATCCCAGTTATATTACTCCCATCATTTTCAAAACACATGGAGAGGTTTCTATTAAATAGCTGGAGGAGAACACCCACTTCGGTCTCACTGAATTTGGCATCGTTGAATGAGTAAAGGTTTAATTAGATTATATCACATTGTGTTATGGAGTCGGAATTTACATGGCTGGAACGATTAATATCCCAATTCTTCCCCCGCAAGGACTGACCTGTGCGTAGGCATTAATAACTTTAGCATATTTTTAAAGTTCTACTGAGGTCTTTTTTTACGAATCATATTTGATGAAATAACAAAGTAACACCGAAGTGGCCATATTTCTATAACGTCAACTTGATCCTAAACATAACCATAGCAGTAGCATAGACGTATGATTCAAGAGATAACGTTTGCTCAAACAGTTATAAATTACATCAGATATGAATTGACTCGGACAACTTCATAATTTCAGTTTTATAACATGATATTTTGAAGTGATGATCATATCAGCTGGTGTGATATCATCTATATTTTAGTGCTGATATTTTGGAGCGTTGAACACTATCAAAATTGGAAAACGGAACAGAGAAATATATATAAAATTTGATTTACACGCAATCAGTTAACGCAATGATTTTGACGACGTTGTCTGAATATTATTTAGATATCAGTGTGATATCTTTTCATCTCAACTCTGCATTCCCTCTTCGGTCTCTCACTCTGTCTTCACTCTCTCTCTCTTTATCTCTCTCCGTCTCTCTCCCTCCTCTCTCTCTCCGTCTCTCTCCCTCCTCTCTCTCTCTATCTACCTATCTAATCTTCCCTCTGTCTTTCACTTGCATATATTATCTTTGTCTCTTCTCTTTTTTTTTTCACACATTCTTATATATATGTCTCTTTTAAATACGCACACATTCGCATAGAAAAGAAAAAAAGAAAGGGCGAAGAAGAGAAAAAGAAAGGAAAAAAGAAGATGACGATGAGAAAGAAGATGACGATGAGAAAGAAGACGATGAAGAAGAAGAAGAAGACGAAGACGAAGAAGAAGAAGACGATGAAGAAGGAAGAAGACGATGAAGAAGAAGGAAGAAGAAGAAGACGATGAAGAAGAAGGAAGAAGAAGAAGAAGACGATGAAGAAGAAGGAAGAAGAAGATGATGATGATGATCCTAATTATTTTTTGGAACGCATTTCTTCTATGATGATAGCCACCTGAAGAATATTGCTCATGATATTGGTTTCAAATTTGTCACAAGGCCATGAATTTTGGGGAAGAGTTAAGTCCAGTGCATTGTCCCAAGTGCTCAGCTGGTACTTATTTTATCGTCCCCAACTGCTTAGTATTAATATTATGGCATGCAACCGTTTCTGCCAATAGAGCGCCTTGCTATTATTCATAACAATGATACGAAAAAGATTGCTCAATACCAGAAAACCAGTTGTGTAAATGACAAATGATAACGGTTTTATTAATATTTTCAAACTGCATAAATATTGTTTCGATTACTGAGATCACACAAGACCTAACCGAAATGGCAAACTTTGGGGATCCGTTATAGTTTGTTTGTAAAACTTAAGTCAGACTTCGAAGGGCTGATCGCAATATGAGCGCAATCCGTAGGAAAGTAATTAATATCTTGTAACGGGAGGCGTAATATGAACATGTGTTATGTCATGCCCTGTGATAACATTGATCACTGCTGACTGTAAACTATGGAAGCAATCATCAGCAAAACGTGTCATCGACAGAGATGTGATGATAAATGTTTATTGAGTGAATGTAGGATATATTAGCGTCTTTTTGACAGGTGTGGCTGTATGGTTAGACGCTTGCTTCCCAACTATTTTGTTCCGGGTTCAGTTCTACTGCGTTGCACCTTGGGCAAGCGTCTTCTACTAAAGCGTTTGGCCAAGCAAAGACTAGTGAGTGGATGTGGTAGACAGAAACCGAAAGAGTCCCGTCGAATATCTATGTGTGTGTGTGTATTTATGTGCGGTTATCTTTGTGTCTACGTTTGTTCCTTCATCATTTTACAAACGATGTTGGATTGTTTACGTACCCGTAACTTAGCGGTTCGGCAAAAGCGATCGAATGAATAAGTACTAGGCTTACAAAGAATAAATCCTGGGGTCGACTTATTCGACTAGAAATCCCTTCATGGTGGTGCTCCAGCATGACCACAGTCAAAGGAATGAAACAAGCAACGAAAAATAAAAAGAATAGAATTAAGCTCGGCGTGTTAAAGTGGAATTACATTGCTATGACACAGATGTTAAGGGTTATTACAGAATTAATCAGTTTTTAAAGGTTATTAGAAGACGGATGTAGAAGTTCATAATAGTTTCCAGCGTCTACGGGTCCTATGCGAAGAGAAAAGAATCCAGTAGTACTTAGTGGGTGACCCGACCTGGGTATTTGCAAATGGTTGGACTATGTTGACAGTGAAGTGCCAATGCGCCAGGATTGAAGATAATCTGGAAACGATTACGAAAACCATCTGAGTTAATTTCAAACATAATCATGTATACATGTTTGTGGTTATTAGGACAAATGTAGTCTAGAATGGTCGTTTGAAATGTTCATAGGTTGAACAAGATATTCTTATTGAATGTAATCAAATGGGGGTTTATTTTTCATCATATACTTCCATGCAGCTCACACACTTCTTCCATCGGTTTGCAGTGCTTGAATCCCACTGGAGAAAAAGCTGTGAACCTGTTGCTCAAAAATGTTATCAACAATAGATATAACGTTACTGTCACAGCGATAGTCGTTCCAAGCCAAATGTTTTGTTTTTTTTTTCATGTTGGGAAACAAATGATAGTCAGATGGGGTGTAAATCAGAAGAATGTGGGGGGTATCAACTAGTTCAAAGACACTGTTTACAACAGTGCTTGGAAGGAAGGTGTGTAGCGTGTGATCACCGCATTGACCATGATAGAGAATGTTGAGCAGAGATTCAGTATGAAATTTTGAAATTTTGGCCAAAACCTTGGCGATTCCTGCTTAGGGGCTTACATAATATATATATATATGTGTGTGTGTGTGTGT
>NC_069001.1:9947348-9948824 GCF_001194135.2 Octopus bimaculoides | reverse complement strand
GAACCACCACCACCATCAGCGCATACCTCAATAAAATCAACATTGAATTCATACTTTACTCCAAGTATTCTTGGCAAAATTGAACATTGTAAATAACAGTAAATTTGATTTTGAGAAAACTGCCTCGTTGAAACTCAATATATCTTATTACTCCGAACATTTTTATCATTAATAAATTTTCTCCCCATTTTCCGCCCCATCCATTCTCTTTACTAACACTCTATTCTATCCATAGATTCCTTTCTCAAAAATGTCTCTCCACTTCGTTTCCATTTTCTTTCCTTCTCTCAATTTCTTCATGTGATGTTTCCTCTTCTTCAATTTTCTTTTCTCCATCTCTTTCTTTTACTTTCCTTGTTTTTCTCTTTCCTGGTGGTGGTTTAGTTTGTATGTATTTTAAAAAATATATATTATTTTATTGTTTTGTCGTTACGTGTTTTTTTTTTTTTGGTTTCTTTTTATACTTTCGTTTCGGTATCCATTCTTTATAAGATATTGCATAAATTAGACATTTTTGTAATCTAATATGGAATAAAACGTAAGAAAGGTGATTTCTATTCTAATTAAATTGAAGTCGATAAATTTCCTCCGGCCCCTCTACCGAGAAATGCAAAGCAGGAGAAAAAAAAACAAAAAAAAAACCCAAAACAAACTAAAAATGTCTTTTAACAAGATCAACAAGAAGCGGAACAACATCATAAACAGAAACACAACAACCACAAGACTAATTATAATTATTACAACCGACATCAACAAAAGTATGAATAAAGGTGGTTGGGATGATGATGATAACGATGATGATGATGATGGTGACGATAATGGTGATGGTGACGATGATGATGACGACGACGACGACAGTACTGGTGGTGGTGGTGGTGGTGGTGGCAGCGGTAGCGGTAGCGGCAGAGGTGGTGATGTTTGATAGTTGTGGTGATGGTGGTAGTAGTGGTGGTAGTGCTGGTGAAATGATAATAATAATAATAACAACAACAACAGCAACTAGGAAAGGAAATGAAAGAAAGGGAGAAAAAAATGAGTTAAATTTGGCATACGAGAGATTCTTAAGAGAATGGAAATTAGACGTTATTTGCAAAAATTAAACATAATTTGGTGTCAAATGGTTTATCACAGAAAAGAAAATATTTTAAAGGAAAAAGTAAATAAGAATTTGTGATAAGATGGAAAGTATAGAAATTCAGAAGAGTGAAAGGAAATACGGAGGAAGAAGCTGAAGAAGAGAGAGAGAGAGTGAGAGAAAGAAAGAAATGGAGATAGGAAGATGGAATTATAGAGAGATGTTAGATGAATTATATGGAAGTCTAAGTGTGATAGTGAAGAAATGGCCAGGAAAACGTCGAAATAAATGCGTGGATGAAATAGGTAAGAGAGAGAGGTATAAATTTTGCAAATGACAAAAATAAAACATACGTACATATATATATATATGTATATATATATATATATATATGTATATAT
>NC_069001.1:9946341-9947060 GCF_001194135.2 Octopus bimaculoides | reverse complement strand
ATATATATATATATATATACATAAATGTTTGCGTGTATGATTGTGTTTGCATATATGTCTGTTTCTGTGTATGTATGTATGTACGTTTGTGTGCGTCTGTGGAAGATGTCGAAGTTTGAGTGTTAGATGTATAATAAAGCTACGTCACTGAAACGAGAGAAGATAATGCAGAATGAGAAAGAGGATGTAAGGTTAAAGGAAAGAGAGGGAGACGCACAAAAAGAGAAAGATAAAAAAAGAAAGAGACAGCGAGAAACACAGACCGTATTTTAAAAGATGTTTTGAAAAGAAAACGGGAGCTGATTTGAATTTTGCTATGAGAATTAAAATCTCGAGAGAAAGATAGAAGGATAGTGAAATAGATTGAACGACAGACAAGAGACAAGGATCGACAAAGAATGAGCATCTAAGGAAAAGAAGTAAGTTACAAATATGAATGAAACTGGAAAGCTTTGGATATATATATACTCTTTTACTTGTTTCAGTCATTTGACTGCGGCCGTGCTGGAGCACCGCCTTTGGTCGAGCAAATCGACCCTAAGATTTATTGTTTGTAAGCCTAGTAGTTATTCTATGGGTCTTATTTGTCGAACCGCTAGCTTACGGAGACGTAAACACACCAGCATCGGTTGTCAAGCGATGGTAGGGGGACAAACATATACACACACATGCATACACACACGCACACACATATATATATATATATATATATATATATA
>NC_069001.1:9944360-9945923 GCF_001194135.2 Octopus bimaculoides | reverse complement strand
GAGAGGGAGAGAAAGAAAATGAGAGAGAGAGGGAGAGGGAGAGAAAGAAAATGAGAGAGAGAGGGAGAGGGAGAGAAAGAAAATGAGAGAGAGAGAGAGGGAGAGAAAGAAAATGAGAGAGAGAGAGGGAGAGAAAGAAAATGAGAGAGAGAGAGATAGGGAGAGAAGGAAAATGAGAGAGAGAGAGAGGGAGAGAAAGAAAATGAGGGAGAGAGAGATAGGGAGAGAAAGAAAATGAGTGAGTAAGAGAGATGGCGAGTAGCTTGAGAGAATGCAAATGAAATTTGCTATAAAGAAAAACGTATCATCATGTGACTAAGAGAGAGACGCGATCGGGAGGCGAGACAGATGGAGCAAATAACTGCCAGAGATGAGAAGGAAAAATAAACTTTTCTGTACTTTGGTTTTAATTTAGAATCAAATATTTACTAATCTTCATAACTTTAATAATTCTTTCCTCAATAAAATGTCTTCATTTTTTTCTATTTCTAGATTAAATCTCAAACATCTTCACTTGTCACTGCTTAAGTTTGGCTATTTCGGAAATATCCTAAATGTGTTTAGAAGTCACAGTCACATCAGCTTCTTACTATTTTCATCATATTGAAAACTTGTATTGCAGTAAAGTACGTCTATTTCGACGTCTGGCTGTGTAAAATTCATTTAATAGCTTTTATAAGGCTTGGCTAGCTCTTCTGAAAAGGATTCCATCTTTTCTTATGTGTCTTCAAATTCAATTGCAAATATTGTTCCACTTTATGCAAATGTTGACATATTGGAGTCAAGCTAAAACGCATTTCAACAATAAAACCACGTCTAAAGAATATTAAAGATTTGCTATTTTCACTGTATCTAAAATTTCTCTTTCGCCGCCGTGTAAATGATTTTGACCTGGAAATAAAGAAAAACTGCATTTTATTCCCGCCAACGTCACTTTGTCAATATCTTCCAATATATTCCCTAAACATTTTCCTACATTACTAGGTTAGTATCGAAAGTATTTCTTTGGCAATGTTCTGTTGACTAAAAGCATTCCTGGGTCAATGTCTTAAAATATTCTTTGGTCAATCTCTTAAAATTTTCTTTACTCAATGTCCTCACTACATTACTTGTCTAATGTCGTACGTATATTTCTTTTTCAATATCCAATATCCAAACACATTTCCTCGATAACGTCTTGAAGACAATTTCGTCAAGATTATAAATCTTCAATTAGTAAATGATCTAAACATCTAATTCGCCAATTTACGAAAGGTCGTTCAACAATGTTACCTATATATATATATATATAAAATTCTTTATTGCCCACAAGCGGCTAAACATAGCGGGGACAAACAAAGACAGACAGCGGGATTAAGTCGATTACATCGACCCCAGTGCGTAACTGGTACTTATTTGCGCACTGGGGTCGATGTAATGGACTTAATCCCTCTGTCTGTCCTTGATTGTCCACTCTGTGTTTATCCCCTTGTGGACAATAAAGAATTATATGTGTATACGTTCGTATATGTAAGTATATCCTATGTTTATATATATATGTATATATATATATATATATATATA
>NC_069001.1:9943251-9944260 GCF_001194135.2 Octopus bimaculoides | reverse complement strand
GCATATGTGTGTATGTGCGTGTGTGTGTGCAAGAAGGGTGTATACGCGTGTGTTTGTGTATCAGTGGACAGTTATAAATTCCATGGGAACAATTCGCTGTATTTATTGTCTTGAAGATGGAGAAAAAATATTTTTAATTCAGCGATCACTTCCATAGCTACATTACTAACAACAACTTCAATAACATGTCTAATAAAAAAAATTTTTTAAGCTTCAAAATAAGGAGAAACGTAAAGAACGACAACTTCATTCTGTAATATTTTTTGAACTTTCTCTCACAATATATTCTACAAGTACAAAGAACACAAATAAAAAAGAATTTGAACAACAAGAACACTAACTGCATTAAGGTAGAAAGAAGGAGAACAAGAACAAGAACAAGAGCAAGAACAAGAACAAGAAAGCGAAGGACAGTGGTGGAGTAGAAGTAAAAGAAGGAGGAGAAGGAGAAGAGGAAGAAGAAAAAGAAGAAGAAAGCGAAGGAGAGTGGCGGAGGAGGAGGTGAATAATAATAAGAAGAACAAGAAGAAAGCGAAGGAGAGCAGTGGAGGAGGAGGTAAAGAAGAAGAAGAAAAATAAGAAGCGAAGGAGAGTGGTGGAGGAGGTGAAGAACAACAACAACAAAACAACAAGATGTATAACTAGCTTGTTTAAGTAGATATGTATATATAAAATAATAAGACGAGAAAAGGAGAGAAATGGGGGAAGAACAACTTATGCAAACGTTGAAAAACTGATAGTTAGAATTTATTTTTTTAAGTTAAGAAAATAGTGACATTTCAAAATGCAAAACCGTCCATAAATATTTAACAAACCTCCAATAGAACCCCCTACCCAACCGCGACCACCACCATTATTATCAGTAGGAGTAAAGCGATAATAGCAATAAAACTATAAATGTCTTCGAATAGGATTGTCAGTTAGATGAACATGCCTGTGTGTAGGTGGGCGTTAGCGCGCAAACACGCACACACACACACACATACACACACACACACACACACACACA
>NC_069001.1:9936539-9943052 GCF_001194135.2 Octopus bimaculoides | reverse complement strand
ATATATGTTTATATATATATATATATATATATATACATACATATGAATATCCATATATCTATATATGTTTATATATATATATATATATATATATACATATATGTGTGTGTGAGTACAGAGCTAACGTATTTCATATCAGTTTTCTCAGTAATACACAGTTATAAAAATAAAAAATATGTAAACAAAGGATATCACCCACCCCCCTGATTTCGCTTACACGAACACACACTTAAAATGGTTGTGCTTCTACACGTTTTCGTTTGTATGGCATTGAAAATGTGTCGTTGGGTGCTTGTGTATTGCGAGTTACATTTATATTCATAATTGTATCTATATCAGATAGACGTGGATATTTATGTTTATTTGCATATGTTATGTATATACTTTTGTATGTGTGTGTGTGTGTGTGTGTGTGTATAGTGGCGGTGCTACAATACGGCGAAATAATTCAATCGTATCTCTATCTTTTGATGTAAAAAATAAATAGCAATTTTAAAATAAATAATAATTCCAAAGACATTTTCTTTCAGTAACAACATTTTATTTCAGTGTTGATTGAGATATATTATATATATATATATATATTGAGTCATCCCATAAATAATGCGGTTTTTATACTTGCTTTATTTTTCACAATTAAGATAAACAAAGTTGTTGTTGTTTTTTTCAATATAAAATATTAAAATATACACTCCTTTATTTTCTACAATGCTCTTTCATCTATCTGGTAAACTTGCAAGTACCCTCTTCTAAAATTCACTTGTCCGTGACGAAAAATACTCCTTCAGTATTGTTCCGACCTCGTCTACTAAATTCATATTTGTTCCGTCCAAATCATTTTGAAGACTGCGGAATTAATAATAATCAGATGGAGCAATGTCCGGCGAATATGGTAGGTGGAGCATCTTTTCCTATTTAAACTGCTCAAGCCTTTAGAATGTCATCCTCGCTGTATGTGGCCGAGCATTATCCTGATGGAAGAACACCTTTCATCTTGAAACCAAAGATGGTCGGTTTTCTTCTAGCACACTGTTAAGCCGCTCAAGCTGCTCGCAGTAGATCTCGTTTGTTATCGTTTGCTTTGTGTTTAAAAGTTCGAAGTGGACTAAGCCTTTCATATCCCACCAAACAGATAACAACACTTTGCGTTGCTGAAGACCTTTCACCCGGGGTTCCGGTGTTTCTCCTTGCTCTACGTACTGTCTTCGGCGTTTGACATTTTTTATAGGGAACCCATTTCTTGTCGGCAGTTACTATTCAGTCCAAAAAGGTTCATTCGTGAGGCGTGACAGCAAAGAATAGTATACATTCACTATCCACGAGCGATTAGTCTCGGAAAGTTTGTGAGGAACGCATTGGCCCAATTTGCTGTCTTTTCCGATGGCACGCAGGTGTCGATGAATGGTCGAATGACCAAATCCATGCTACTTTTCTAGTTCCTCAACAGTCACGATGGGATTTTGTACAACCAGGATTTGTAAGACCTCCTCGTCGAGCTCTACAGATCTTCCAGGACGAGGCTCAACTTCTAGGCTGTAATTTCTAGCTTGGAACTTTTGGAACCACCGTTAACACTGGCTTATACTTATTGTCCGATCACCATATACTGCATTAATATTTCTCGTACTTTCCGATGCGTTGTTGCTTTTATTGAACTCATAAAGCAAAATATGCCGAATATCCTAAAATGTTCACCTTTCTAACTATATTCGAACAGAATATTTACAAACTAATGTAGCTGTCAATTAATATATTAAAACATAATTTTGTTAGATTCCATCACTCGATCTCATATTAATAATTAATTTGAGGAAAAATTCTTATTTTTTATTTCCTTATATCAAATATATTTTGATACAAGAACCTGACCCTGGGGTTTGTTTAAATAGATTTAGAATGATTTTCGTTTCAAGTAGACTTAATTGATATTGATAATTTTCTACTTTTTAGATTATATTCCTAAACAACTGTGACATAACCTATATTTCGGAGCAATACTGCTTGCTCATTAGTAGAAGATAACATGGAGTATTTTCGAATAGTCCTCGTTCAAATATCTCGAATTTAAACAAATTTTATAGCAGTGTCTCTGAATAAAATTGATGTTCACACAATAATCATCGTATAACTAATAGCCGCTGTTATAGAATATGTCATTAATAGTACCTGCTACAGTAACTCTCATTGTAACGATTTTATCTACGATACCTCTCATTACAATAGATCTAATTACCATAATATACAATACAGTAATCCATTGTACCAAAAGAAACATTACAACGGAATTCAATGCAATATCTTTTATTAGAAAATATACTGTCATAACAATAGCTTTTTATAAATATAAATCGCATTACTATATCTTTCAACCAATTAAATCCCTCATTATAACAACAATTATAACAGTTTTCATTAGCGGATTTCCCATTATAACCACTGTCATTGCTATGATATTGCAAATTGTCATTAAAATTGCACGTACTTACAATAACACTCATTCCAATTGCTGCTTACCTTAGATTTGATTATCAAATGTATTATTACATACACGTTCACTATAATAGGTATCATTAAAGTGCTTCCCATCAAACAACTTTCATTTCAATAATATTGAAATATCTGCCATTAAAACTGTACATATTTATAATCTCACTCCCTACAATAATTTTGATTATAACAGCTATCATTCATTATGATATACCTCAACATAATTTCCATTAAAATAAATTTTATTACAATGATATTCGTCATGAATATGTCATGAAAATTGCATTTATTTACACTATCACTCTCTACAAAATCGCAACATATAATAACCGGAACTTCAATAATTGTTATAACAATAGTTCTCATTATAATAGTTTTCACTAAACGATATAACAACAGAACGATTTTTATTTTAATTATATTGGAATATCTTGCATTAAAATAACGATATCATTCACTAGAATAGCTTTTTTTGTACAATAACTCTAATAATTATTAATATCAAGGCAATATGTTTTATACTGTCTAACTTTTAAAGCAATAACTCACATAATATATAACAACTAATAACTGTTTTAAATTATCTCCTGTTACAATATTTCTCCTTAATACAGTCTACAATAACTTTCATATGATTGGTCTCATCACAAAATCACCCAGGGTATATCACATTAAAATAGCTGCTATTATGTAATATATATATATAACTGGCACTTATTTTATTGATCTCAGTTGGTTGAAAAGCAATGTCGACCCTGGCTGGATTTTACCTCAGAACGTAAGAACAGACGAAATGCCGCTTAGCACTTTATCCGGGATACTAACGATCCTCGCAGCTCGCCGCTTTGCACTATCAAAATATTATTAATTATAAGAAATCTTGTTAGTACAACATTCAGTGCATAACTCAAGGTACGATAATGTTTATTGCAGTGCGGAGACCCCCTTCGGTCACGAATGACCATGGGATTGCTGCTAGAAAGTTACCCTCCAAGACACAAGTCCGGACAAGGTTGTTTATGGAAGACCAGAACTCGCCCATGCATACCAACCTCTGCTCTCTACGGCACTGATGTTATCCAAGGGAAAGGCAAAGGGGCCGATACAGCTTGGCATCTGTGACGTCGCAACTCATTTCTACATCTGAGTGAGCTGGAGCAACGTGAAATAAAGTGTCTTGCTCAAGAACACAACACGCAGCCCGGTGTATTCTCATAAACGACAACTGTTCATGCAACGGCTCTCATTATCATAATCAATTATAATAATGTTCATTATAAAACTCACATGATTATAACTTACATTATAATATTTCAACTTTCAATATCCCTCATTACAATATCGCTTATGCAAAATATCTCATTACAGCAGCTCTCATGTAAACAGCACTCAGATCAATTTATTTTCACTAGCTCGCACTAATTAGCTTTCAGTGCGCATAGCTCTCATTACAATAACTCATGTTATAATAATTGTCATTACAGGAGACATCTTTAAAATACCTCTTATACGTAAACTCTTACAAAAAGAATTCCGAATTAAATAACTCTAATTAAAAGTTGTCTCAATCCAATTTTCTTCTCCCAATAAATCCTTTCATGATGTTCTCATTATATAAATTATCATTACCATAAGTTTCACTACATGATTTCTCAGATACGCAGCTCTCTCTACAAACTTATTCATTACGATAGCACATTGCAATAAATATCACTAAATAATTGTTTTATTACAGTTGGTATCATTACAACAATCCTCAATACATCAACACTTATAAACACTATTAGTACATCTTTCATTACAAAATCCTCTTACGATAACATTTATTCCAACAACTCCCCTTTCAATGATACTTCAACATTAAGAGTTATTGCAATAGCCACCATTACACTAGTTATCATTACTATAATATCACCCATAGACTAGTTATGGTTACAATGATTTCACTTTACAATAACTCTCTTTCGCGCCTCATTCTCATAGTTCGTGCATATTAGTTCTCTATATTTACACACTGATTCCAACTCATTTTCATTACTATTTATTCTCACAATTAGCGCTCTGTTTGCAATTCATTCTCATCATAAGATCGCAAATTGCAATAACTCTCATCACAGGCCTTCTCACAATGGTGATAATTACAATTAGAATAGCGATTATTAAAATAACTTTCATTAAAACAATTCTTACAGCAATATCTCAAGATAAAATATCATATAATACAATATCATTGTATTAACTCTTATTAAATAACCAGCGTTGCATTATCTCTCTCGATAATGGAACTTCTTACAATACACCTCAAATGAATAGCATCCACTAGTTTATATGTTTGTAATACAGCACATTAAAATAACTTTTATTACAAACTTCTTATAACATTACTTACATAAACCCTTCGCACTATCAAGAGAATAGGTCGTCGATGAATTTTTTCCTCCATACTCGACACTGGGCTAAATTTTGGCATCTATCTTGTTATTTTCCCTCTCCCAAAGGCTTACCTCAGTATTCCACCTACAACGATTTCTAGTGTTTCTTCGCTTTCACCTTTCTCTTTCAGAGGGCCTGACGTGTTGTATGCTTTCCTGGGGTACGACATTCCCCTCCCAGATTTGACTGATTTTGAATTATTTCGATTCTACTGTAACTTGAATTTTTTCAAAGTTTAGATTTTCGCCCAAATCAAAACACTTGTTACCTTTGCGAACAGGAGTTCCATATTAGTCTGGTCTCTATCATTTTATCTTTCCAGTATGGGAGGCCTTCATAAGAGCTTGCGCTTTGTACGAATAACTCTTAACATCATTGCGACGCACACGCTACCACGCCAGAATAATGACTGGAATTGGCGCAAGTTTCATTACATTGGTTTCAGTACTTTAGCTTAATGAACAAAAGTTTTTGTTCTTCTTTTCATATTTCAGCAAGTTTCTTAAAACATTCCCACAATAACATTTATTGCACTTATTCTTTTCTTTTCATAACCGCTGTTGCGCTATCTCTCCTAAAAGTAGCTACCATAGCAACATATTTTAAACACCAACTGTATTGCACCTATAACATCTATCACTGTAATAAATCTATAACAGCATTCATTACGTTAGTTCCTTTTATAACACAATTCATTACACAACGCTTATACCAAAATCTCTCGTTGCTATATCTTCGATTATATTAGTTATTATAACAAGTAACCTAATAACACAATCCTCCAAAAACACACATTTCAGTGACACTCACTTTAATAGATATTATTGCATAAACTCTCCTGAAAAAACTCTCGCTACTCTAAAGTAATATTGTAGTCGCTATCATTACAATTACTTCCATTACAACTCATTAACATAAATCTCTTGAGAACAGAAGAGATATCAGTAACACTCATTACAATATCACTTACTTGAATAACTCTAATTATAATCATCGCATTAAAATATAATATCTATCATTACAACATCTCTCATTCCCTGACTGTCATTACCATAGGTCTCTTTATAATAATTCACATTACAAAATATATCTGTTATATAATATATTTAATTACACTTCCTACGGTAACTATAGCTTTCCTTATAATGTCGCTGAATGCAATAATATTCATTAGGATATTTCTTAGAATATTACACATTATAGTAATCTTACTACAATAACTATCATAGCAAAAAATATTACAATAACAGTCATTATAATAGCTGTCATTACAATAATGATTATTGAAACATTCCGTGTTGCAATAGCTTAAATTCCAATGTCCCATTGTAATGATTACTACAACTGCGGCTCTTCCTACAACAGACATACATAGATATCTCTTCCTGCAACAGACACATTTTTATAGCAACTCTCATAAAAATTCATTATGTTTTACTATAAAACATATGGAAATATCTACTGTTATATTAACTGTCATTAAAATATATTTCACCACGAGCAAAAATACACCTTATAATATTAAACACTAGAAATGCGGCGGTAACTTAAGTACCACTTGCATACTGGGTCGATCTAATCGACTGCCCCCCC
>NC_069001.1:9932452-9936082 GCF_001194135.2 Octopus bimaculoides | reverse complement strand
GTACCAGTTGCGTACTGGGTCGATCTAATCGACTGGCCTCCTCCCCAAAATTTCGGGTCTTGTGCCTAATGTAGAAAAGAATATTATTCACTAGACTTCACTGGGCTGAAAAAAACTTTCATTAGAGTAGCTATCAAAATCACTATTTTTTTTTGTTTTATTTCAATTAACATTATCACAGTAATATTGAATGCAAGACCTCATAGCAATACCATTCGTTGCACTAAATTTACTCGGAGTATTTCTCATTAACATAACACATTTCAACAGCTTATTTTACAATTACGCTGACTCTGATTACATTAGCTCTCATTCTAATAAATCGGTGTAAATAACTCTCATATACCTCACCTATTTCTACGCCGCTTCAAACTGCATTATTCCACGTTATAGTATAGCTTATGCAATATATCTCATTAGTGTAACTCTCGTTTAAACAGTACTCAAAACAATCAATTTATTTTCACTAGCTCACATTAATTAGCTCCCTTTGCAGAAAGCTCTTATTAGCCTATGAGTTTTGTACAAATAACAGTCAAATATCTACAGACATCTACATCTCATAAGGCTTTTAAGGAAGGCTCTAAGCTTAACTCCAACCCTTGATATTAACAGCCATATCACACTCAAATTAAGTCCTACGTCCTTGAAGCTTTTGATACATCAGAGACTGATGTACTTTATCGAATACAACCGAGAATAAATATTGTAGTCTTATCTAGTCACATTGGATAATAGATATTTTTACCTGTAATTCAAAGGGCCACAATCATGAGGTAGTGAGTTCGATTCCTGGACCAGCCTTGTCACAGTGTCTGTGTCACGCTGAAACTACCTCTCAGCTACGTTTAGTGTACGTGAGTCTTTGGTATGCTGTGGAATGCAAGGTAACTTCACGTGCAGGCTGTTCTCTTCATATGACGAACTGGAACACACATCGTCGTAACCGACGGAGCAGTCGTGAAATTGATTGAAGGAACTCCAGTATCTGTACATACACAAAGAAGTACTGCTACAGCTAGCAAATACAAAATGATCGTTGCTCCCAATTATCAAACCAAAGATACTAAAATACTATAGTCACATAAGAGCTCAAGGTTTTCAAAGAATAGCACTAGAAGGAAAAAGTAAAAAGCAAACACTTGAGAGGATGAAGTAGATGAAACTGCTTTGATCAGATCAAGGACAGCACCTTACTGTATGTATGTTGGCACTCCGTCGCTTACGACATCGCGGGTTCCAGTTGATCCGATCAACGGAACAGCCTGCTCGTGAAATTAACGTGGAAGTGGCTGAGCACTCCACAGACACGTGTATCCTTAACGTAGTTCTCGGAGATATTCAGCGTGACACAGAGTGTGACAAGGCTGACCCTTTGAACTACAGGCACAACAGAAACAGGAAGTAAGAGTGAGAGAATGTTATGGTGGAAGAGCACAGCAGGGTTCACCACCATCCCCTGCCGGATCCTCGTGGAGCTATAGGTGTTTTCGCTCAATATACACTCACAACGCCCGGTCTGGGAATCGAAACCGTAATCCTATGACCGCGAGTCCGCTGCCCTAACCACTGGGCCATTGCGCCTCCACTACCGGACCTAATTATCATACGGTGAATGTTTCAGAATGGTTGAGAAAAGATCCGAATGGGGATCGTTGATGTTGAACCTGCTGACAGCAGGTGACACCAAATGGATGAATTTGATTAGGAATTAATCAACTGCGGATGCCCTGAAATTAATGCTGACTTCTGTGTGATCACATCCATGGTTGCCAAAGTATAATTGATGTCGTCAATTTCTGTGTGTGCAACATGTAAGTATAGCGAGAAATATAAATTAACGCTTACTAAATACTATTATTCCATTATAAACTCGTCGCTCGTCATATAACTATCAACAGTTGAACTATGTTTATAGAGAATGTGCTGGAAGCGATGAATATACCAGTTCAGCTGTAACTTAAGAATTAACTATGAAGGAATTAGCTCTGTCTAATTGAATAGATTTATGTAGGTTCTATAAAGCAACGTGATTATATAAAGTCTTCTCACAAATATAGCTTCACAGTAACGTCAATCGTATATAGCATGGCCATACTTTGAACTTTATTTCCATCCGTCTCTCTCTCACACCATCCAGTAGTGCATTCCTCTATTCTTTAACTCCCTCGGTGTTTTGTATTCTTACATATGACTGAGTGATAATGATTCCGATATGTAGTGTTCGTATAAGAGAAATAGAATGACATTATAATTACCTCATCGTCAAGGAATAATTATGGAACTAGAAGATATAACGATTATTCTTTTCTACTTTAGGTACAAGGCCCGAAATTTTTAGGGAAGGAGGCAGTCGATTAGATCGATCCCAGTACGCAACTGGTACTTAATTTATTGCCTCCTAACGGATGGAATGCAAAGTCGACTCTGGCGGAGTTAGAACTCAGGACGTTACGACGTACGAAATGTCACTCAGTCTTTTGCCCGGCCTGCTAATAATTCTGCCGACTCGCCTCCTCAGCAGCTTATTAATAGAGACTAACCACCTGGTAGCGCATGATAAAATCAACATCAATTTCTATGACAAAAATAACAAAAGCGTATTAATTATCGACATAACAATAGCAAATAACTAATTTAGCGAGTTGAAAAGTTACTTAATTAACCGTAGCAGCTGTTTAATTTAAAACATTTATAACATATATATATACGATCATTCCTCTAAAGGCATTGAGTAAAACCTGTATAGATAGAAAAATAGCTAGCAACAAATGTAGTTAACACTGAACATATTTTCCCATCCTAGGTTAATCATTATTTGCGTCCCGTTGAGTAATTTGGTTAACCAAAGACATCCTTTTTAACGTTGAACGCTTTTATAGATGTTTCAATTATAAAGATCATTTCATAAGGTCGATATGATTTTGGATTGAATAAGATTATTGGCCTATTTTACAACGGTCAGGTAACAGGGATTATAAAGTTAAACCTTTCTACTAGAGGCACAAAGCCAGCTTTCTTTTTCCGTTATGTTTATTTGTTTTTGTAGTGGAAGGTTTGTCGATTACATCGACCCCAGTAATTCGTACTTGTGTTGTGGACACCTAAAGGAGGATAGGCAATGATGACCCCCGACGGAATTTGAAATTAGAACGTAGAGCCGGACGAATTGCAGCTGAACATTTTCTCCCCTTCACTAGCGATTCCGCCAGCGTGTCGCCATAAGATTACATCTGCTTCAATATTGGAACAAGACCAGCAACTTTAGGGTTGGCGAAAATAAATCTATTATATTGAACCCACTGTTAAACTGGTACCTATATTTTGTACCCCGTTGGATGAAATAAAAGTCGACCTCAGCGGAATTCGAACTTAGAAAGTAAAGACTCATGAATTGGCGCTAAGCATTTTGCCCGGCGTGCTAACGATTCTGCCAACTCGCCGCCTTGAATCAGAAACGATTAGTGCTGCTGTTCTTCTTCTTCTTCTTCTTGCTCCTACAGATGCAGCTGTTAGTTGGTTTGATTCAGATCGGCGCTAAAACACCAGCCAAAATGCTGTACAGTATTTCTTTCCCGTTTTTCTTCTAGTTTCAAAACCTACGGAGTTAAAATAACCGTTCCTTCCTTC
>NC_069001.1:9932021-9932442 GCF_001194135.2 Octopus bimaculoides | reverse complement strand
AATCTGGTTCTGTAGGGGAATAGCATCGACGACCTCCTCTTATTCAAATTGCTGACATTGTACTCAAACAATTATGATGAAGAAGTGAGAACGATGACGATGATGTATATGAGGAAGAGTATAATAATGATAATGAGGACGACAACAGCAACAACAACAAGGAAGATGAAGAGGAAAAGAAGGGGCTTTCACTGTCAAGGCTGCAGTGAATCTACATAAATGTTCTTGGTACACTGTTCCAAATATCAGTTTCCATTTGTTTAATTCTGAGTAGAGTTACAATTCAATATTTAATTAGACGCCCACAACGTTGAGGCTTGGAGCACATAACACAAAGAAACACATACACACACGCACAAAAACACAGATATACACGAACACAAACAAAGTCAACATTACACATACACACACACACACACGC
>NC_069001.1:9930833-9931442 GCF_001194135.2 Octopus bimaculoides | reverse complement strand
CGACAAGGATTTACAATATATGTAACTTAGAAGTGTCAGCTTTGCTAATTCTTAACGCATAAAAGTAATGGCCCTTTATCAAAAGTTTAAAGTGAAGCTGCTCTGAAAGACAACGAAGTATCATTTAATGGACGGAATTGAACGGTTCTTATTAAAAGCACCAAGGCAGCAAGAAGAGATGGAAAGAAATTTGAGTCTGTAATAGCAGTCGTGAAAGAGAGAGAGAGGCAGAGTCGGTAACGTAGAGGAAAGGGAGACACATTACAAAGGGAAGATAGAAAGGTAAACGCATACACACTCACACACACATACATAGAGTAGGTGTATGAGCGCATGGGGAAAAGAGAGAGAGAGGACACTTTTGAATTAGTGATCGCGCCAGAGGCTTTTAACAAATTCTGCATGCAACTTGAATCAAACTGCACGACTTCAGATTGGTTGGATGTCGGAAGAAGTACTCAGCTGGGAACGCCATCTGAAACTTGGTCTGACAATTGGTCGCATGTCGAGAGTATGTGAGAGGATATGGATAAAGACGAGTGTGTCATGGCTGGATGTCAGGTGACAATATATGTATATGTAGCTATATATATATATATATATATATAT
>NC_069001.1:9928770-9930733 GCF_001194135.2 Octopus bimaculoides | reverse complement strand
GCGCACATTCTTAGAAATGCATAAGTGTATGTAACCGTTTGAGTTTGTGTATTTTGTATGTTCGTGCGTGTGCTGGTATATGGTTAAAGCTGAATTTTATATTGAAATTCTGTTTTTCATATCGGCAGTAGCCAAATCGGCGAGCTGGCAGAAACGTTAGCACGCCGGGCGAAATGTTACCGGTATTTCATCTGCTGTTACTTTCTGAGTTCAAATTCCGCCGAGGTCGACTTTACCTTTCATCCTTTCGATGTCGATAAATTAAGTACAATTTTACGCACTGGGGTCGATGTAATCGACTTAATCTTTTTGTCTGTCCTTGTTTGCCCCCTCTATGTTTGGCCCCTTGTGGGCAATAAAGAAACAAACGTTAAATCACACCATCGAAATTTTAATGGTACGAGATTAGGCATGATTCAATCAAACAAATGTGAATAAATAAGCATTACATTTGATAGAATAATCTAAATGCCAGAGGTTCAATTCAGTATTTCTGGATATTTAGCACTGGTTCACGAAATCCTTTTTCTGGAACGTATATTTCATACCAGTAAGTGACTATCAGATCGCACACGGAAGATGATGTCCACTTCTGTTTTGCAATTTCTATCATGAGTTTCGTTCATAATGCTTTATGTTTGAAAGGGAGATGTTTGTATACTTTTCAAACACCAGTTAACCTTAGTTTATCGCAGGTTGTGCCTAACATTTTCATTCGGTATCTTCCCCAACTCAGCATGACTCCGGAGCATCCCACTGAGAAACATTTACAATTTAGAAAATATGGCAATTTTGCAGTCGTATACTATTTGTGGATTTAATACACAATTGCGGTTGATGGTCGCAATTTCTTGTAATTGCTTTCGATAACAATAGCTTTTGACTTATCGCTCGCAGTTCGTGTTTAAAGGCAATTAGTCTACTTTTGAGCGTCTCTCGATGGCAGTTCTCATAGATTTTTAATAGTCTATCATGAAGTCGCAGCTGGCACTTCGTCAAGTCCTGATTCGCTTGCCGTTTAATGATAATACCCAATTATCCGACGTCTTTGAATTTTTTCGCATTTTCTTTTTTTTTCTTTTCTTTTTTCTGTAGATATATATCATCCTTTATATCGATCCCAGACGGTTCTTTATATTGGGGATTGGTAATTGCAAAACAGGACAGTGTGCCATTTCAAATTCATGGGATAGAAGATGCCGTGTGTTAAAAGGGATTTTTTGCAGATTCAACAGAATTAACAGTAGTTTTTATGTCAATGATATTATATTATTATATTATTATAATATCATATTATAATATGATATTATTATACATATTCTGATACATATAAAAATATCCACACGTAGATACACAGACACACACACACACACACACACACACATACATAAGTAGTTTTGAAGTGACCACGCTACCTAATACGTAAAACCTGTAAAATACATGGGATTTATGGACGTATGAATGCATCAAGATATGTATGTTTGGATAAGTATGTACATCATTTCATAAGTGATTCTGCATCGTTTTCTGTTATGCCTGCTTGTGTAAATTTAGTGTTGAGTAAAGCGCTAGACTGGTTTGGGCTACCTAGTGTCGTCCGTAGTTAAGGTATATTTCTGTTAGATCTCTTCAGGAATCCCGCAGTCTTAATAATCGATTAATAAAACAGAAGATGGATTCAGTATTCAGTACGACTATCGTTTCAACCCATCTTTCGATTTCCGTTATGAGTGGAGTAATGTGTATCATACAGTGTTGCATCAGTTTTGAAGTTCGGTTCACGTCAGACACATGCATAAAGTGGTGTCACGCGCATAGGTCTATATATATATATATATATATATATATATATAGCAGAGAACTACCATGCCGCTCTAACGCCACTACAGCCCGCACATTGCTCAGTCCAACGTGGGAGGTGTTTATTTTCCACCCTGTGTATATATATATATATATATATATA
>NC_069001.1:9924979-9928240 GCF_001194135.2 Octopus bimaculoides | reverse complement strand
ATATATATATATATATATATATATATATATATATATACACACAGTGCACGTGTACTGAAACACCCAGTAACAAGAAATATTCCTGTGTATATTAACATATTTGTTAATCGTTCATGGTAATAACACTATTAATGGGTGGTTTCGTTTTGTCTAATTCTCGTAATATTTTTATTTGTATTTTTCTTTTACACACTCCATATACAATGTATAGAATATTTATAAATGGAAATAAATGAATTTCATAGAAAATACGTCTCTCAATTATTTCATTTATTCTAAGAATCGTGGCGCAGATGTATGTATTCAATGGAACGTAATTCATCTAGAAATGTAATTGGCTTTCTACAAACACCAACGCATCGAATAATGATTCCACGACAGAGTATTTTTCTCTATTTTTGATTATTAAGAGCAAATTTAAATTATCAAGTTAATTTCCTGAGCCAAACAATTCATCAAATATTTATGTGTTTTACACATTAAATTTGCATACTTATATCTTTTATACACAAAGAACAATCCATAAGATAATTAATTTGTTGATAAAACGTAGAACTGTTATTAAAAATAAATGATAAAAGAAATATTATAATTACTTGAACTTATAATTTTTTTTATCAAATATTTGCTTTAAATTAATATATAATTTTTAAATGAATTCTTTATTAGTTTCCTCTCTTGTTCTGACATTTATATTGGCACTTCATAATTGGTTCTTCCTTTTTGCTGTTGTTGTTATATTGCTGTTATTGTTGTTATTGTTCTATATCTCTCAAACCGGACAAAAACCTAGCGTACACTCGCATATCCATGTTGTAAGGAAATTATGACAATAGACGGAAAGGAAACTTAAATTAATGTAGTATTACAGGGATTTTCAGAGCAGGTGTCCAAAGTTTACATTGAAATAACATTAAGCTTAACGTACCGCCTTCACATCATTCGCACAATGCAGTCACAGACTTCACTGATTTAAACAAAGGAATTTTCGATATTTTACTTCAAGATATCCAGTTTAACAGATCATGCACATCTCTTGAAAATCTAATCTCGTAAACGTGGAACGTTGTAAATAATGGAGTACAGATTTTTGCCAACATAACATGGCAGTCCTGGTTTTGGACCAATGTTGCTGTAATTTAGTCCCAGGAGACACCGTCTCCAGCTGGCTATACGACACGATCCTTATATTTTGCTTTTCATCATTTCGGAGGCGATAAATTAAGTACCAATTGCGTACTGGGGTCGATCTAATCGATTAGCCCCCTCCCTAAAAACTTCGAGCCTTGTGCCTAGAGTAGAAAAGAATATTCTGTTTTAGCAAGGCGGCGAGCTGGCAGAAAAGCTAGTACGCCGGGCGAAATGCTTAGCGGTATTTCGTCTGCCGCTACGTTCTGAGTTCAAATTCCGCCGAGGTCGACTTTGCCTTCTATCCTTTCGGGGTCGATTAAATAAGTACCAGTTACGCACTGGGGTCGATATAATCGACTTAACCCGTTTCTCTGTCCTTGTTTGTCCCTGTGTGTAGCCACTTGTGGGCAGTAAAGAAATAAGAAACGTTAGCACGCCGGGCGAAATACTTAGCGGTATTTCGTCTGTCTTTACGTTCTGAGTTTAAATTCCGCCGAGGTCTACTTTTCATCCTTTCGGGGTCGATAAATTAAGAACCCGTTGCGTACTGGAGTCGATCTTATCGACTAGCCCCTCCCCGAAATATTTCGGGCCTTGTGCCTAGAGTAGAAAAGAAATATTCATGATTAACGATTTTCAGCTTTATATTTACATGGTTTCCTCCAAAACATAATTTATTGGCTGTTTTTGAAACCCAGTAACTTAAATGATCGTGTATTAGCTCTACATCTATTAAGAAATACATTTTCTGTTTATAAAAGTTTAACTACAAACAGTATATAATTTTATCTATATTACACGCGTTGTTTGCACGAATCTTACCGCAATATTAATATTCTCAGCAAAAAGATATCTTCTTTATATTTAATACCGCAACTCTTGCATAATAGAAATTGATTTTTGCGGCTATTGTACTTATCCAAATATTGGATTGATTTGAAGCTAACAGCTATAAGAATAACACAGCGATTCCATTTTTTATTTATTTACGTAGTTTTTGTTGAATTACACGGCAACATATTTACTTTAAAACCACCTTGGTCTTACTATTTCTATATCATACACATTGAATTTATAGTTTCCATATCCTAAATATATTATATATTAGCATTAATACTGACATAAATTTTCTTCAGGTATTTAGCTTGTATAGTTTAATGCAATTTAAATTAAATATTTATTGTACGATAAATTTTGTAGACACCATATTTAAAAGAAGCAGATGTTTTAGCTTATTACTAGTATGAATAATTCACGTCTTTATATATAAAATTAATCCCCTGCAAAATAAAACAACTTTTACAGATGTTATACTGATCGTGCTTGTAATTAATCTTACAAAATTCACTTTCTTGGTGACCCCGAATTCTATACGACAATAAGAAACAGAGTCTATGCTAATACAGCGGCTCCATATTCAGTAATCTGTTATTCTTTTACTTGTTTCAGCCATTTGACTGCGACCATTCTGGAGCACCGCCTTGAAGGGTTTTAATCGAACAAATCGACCTCACGTCTTATTTCTAAGCTTAGTACTTATTTGGTCAGTCTCTTTTACCGAACTGCTAAGCTACAGGTACCTAGATACACCAACACTGGTTGTCAAGCGATGATAGAGGAATAACACAGACACAAAGACACACATACAGCACAAACGTACATACACACAAACACACACACACACACACATATATATATATATATAATGTACAACTATCAAATTCACTCACTAAGCTTTGTTCATCCCGAGACTAAAGTAGTAGTCACTTGCGCAATGAGACTGAACCTGGAACCATGTGAATGCGAGCTGTACCCAACACTGCTTTGCTGTCTTCTGGATCACTTCGAGCCTGACAGCAGCTCCAATATTCTTATCATGTTTTTCAAAGCTCTTGGAAACTGCTCCTAATACTCCAATTACCCACCGGTATCACCATTACTTTCCTCATGCCCCATAACTTTCCTATCTCGTCCTGCATGATTTCCTATCCTTCCTCTCTCGTCTTGCTTTATTATTATTATTATTATTATTATTATTATTATTATTATTATCACCTTGTGAGCATAACCGAAAGCAGAGTCCTGTAATCACTCGTATTTGTCTGTTTGTGTGTGTCTTTGCAAAATTAC
>NC_069001.1:9922653-9924969 GCF_001194135.2 Octopus bimaculoides | reverse complement strand
TACTCACTGAATGAGTGGCTGGAAATCATGAAGATTTGGTTTGATTATCGTCAAACATACGTAGATATGCGACTCTGTATGTGTGTGTGTGTGTGTGTGTGTGTGTACAGTGATGGACCCGAGGGTTTTGTTTATTTACGGTTGATTTCTTAATTAAGGTTTTTCTTGCTATTTATGAGTAAGAATATCTAAGGTAGCAGTTTAAGCACTGGTTTTCATACGCTTAGCGTTTTCTATGCTTGATTCTAGTTCGTCTAATTCTGGAATTTGTTGTATTTGGAATTCACTTAGCTATTCTTTGCCTGTTTTGTTACTGAATATGATGCTTTCTTGTTTTCATGCTTTGAGACAATTTTAAACATCCAGTCATCACTGTTTTTCAGGTAAGTGCCTAGGCCACTTGTGGCAATCTTCATTGTTAATTTCTATGGTGGTATCGATGTCAAATATGGATTTTTAATATTATATTTCTTCTTTAATTTTCGGATTTCTGTTGGTTTGATAGTCTTGTCAAACTTAAGAATTTTTAAACATTTTATGTCAAACCTAAATCGCTAAAGTTGCTGTTGAATACCCTCTTGCCAAGTAGGCTTCTCGTGTGAATGTTGCCGTTTTCTAAACTTTTCACCACATAGAATCGTTGAGATTTTCACGGATGTATAGTACAGGTGGTTGAAATTTTGAATGTCAACATCATGGGCTGAAATTATATCCTTAGGTGCAAGGCGGATTTTACCAATTATTATTATTAGTAGTAGTAGTAGTAGTAGTAGACACAAGAATCGCAAAGAATTTCGTGTAGGAGCAATTACCAATTCTGTCTCTACCACTAGTTAATTAACACTATGCATCCATGTATGTATGTATGTATCTTTCTAACTATCATTATGCGCACACATACGTGTCTAAATGCATAGATGCGCACACACACGCTCACCATGATGTCTCTCTCTCTCTCTCTCCCCTCTCTCTCCTTTTCAGCCTAATTCTCTTGCTGTCCATATTTACATCTAAGGCATTTGGCTATACAATGTTTCAGAAGAATATATTACAGTCTGCGAGACTATAGATGTGTCTACGCATGTGTGAATGTTGATGTACGTATATCTGCCTGTGTATTTATTACATAGGTGTGTCTACATACCAGTACCTGTGTGTGCGGCTGTGTATGCAAATATATAAATATGTGCATGCATGAATATATGTACGCATGTATGTGTGCGTATGTGTATGTGTGTGTTTATTCCAATTAACTAAAAGATCAATTGTGAACTTAGAAAGTTCACAGAAGATGAACAAAGAACGACAACTCTATACAGAGCTATAACAAAGAAAGCAATTATTCAACTAAAAAAAAGGCATTTCTCTTCTTTTTCATATTTTTTCTTTCAAAATTCCATTTCTTATTCTATTATTTGTTAATTAGAAAGGATATATATATACATAAATATATATATACTTATATGTGTGTGTGTGAGTATATGTATAATATAGATAGATATACATATATATATATGTGTGTGTGTGTGTGTGTGTATATATAATATAGATGGGTATATATATATATATATGTGTGTGTATAAACATATATATATTATATGTATATTGCATATGTATATGTATGTATATATAAATATATATATGTGTGTATATATATAGTTTATATATATATGTGTGTGTGTGTGTGTGTGTGTGTGTGTGTGTGTAGAAAAAAACAAAACGAACGTCTGTCTCAATATATAAAATGACCTTCATTTGGTAGTAAGGAGTTGCCAAATAAATATCAGATAAATGTTTTAGTAAACAATATTGTTGATGATAATAATAACAACAATAATAATAATACTAATAATAATAATGATAACAACAAAAACAACAACAATAATAATAATAATAATAATAATAATAATGGTTTCAAAGTTTTGCACTAGGCCAGCAGGTGCAGGGAAGACGTCTAGTCAGTTACATCGACACCTGTATTCAGCAGGTATTTAGGTTATCAACCTTGAAAGTCTGAAAGGTAACTTCGACCACGGCGGCACTTCAAGTCAGAGCGTAAAGGGGTCTTGTGCTGGGCAAGCGCAAGACCTGAAAATTGGTAGGGGCACGTGCGTGGTAGGGGGGAGGGCATTTACTTGCATCGATCCCTGTTCTCTTCGTACTTCATTGACCGTTAAAGGATGAAGGTCGAAGTCAACCTCGGCGGAATCTAAACTTAGGTAGCCTTTGCCTTTCAGCCTTTCGCCGTCCGTTAGATAGATAGATAGATAGATAGATAGATAGATACAGAGATAGATAGAGAGAGAGAGAGAGAGA
>NC_069001.1:9919008-9922027 GCF_001194135.2 Octopus bimaculoides | reverse complement strand
AAAAGTAAAATAATTGCTAATTGAGTGACCGACAATATTATCAAAACATTAATGGCTGACCTGAACAAGAGAATGTATCACTGTTTGAACAATTACAACAATATCGATGCCAGAAATTGTCTTCAGCGCTAGCAACAGCTATAACAACTGTCACTTAACCAATGAAAATGTAGGAATTTGTCTTTTTTTTTTTTTTTTTTTTTTTTAATCATCGATTTAAAAATGAAATAGCATGAGAACGACGGTAAAATAGCTGAGGGTCTGTACTGGTCACATGATCTGCTAGAAATAGCAGCCGAAGTTCCTACCAATGGCACTCTACCGACTTAAATGAATGAGAAATTATTTGTTAATTTCAATAGTTGATAGACCGAAAATGGGGGATTTTTACGGTTGGAAAGAGTTTGAACAGAATTCTGTTCGTTCCTACACGACCACGTTTGAACTAGATACAGGTACAACAGGAAGAACAATGAGGAAAAATGGTAATTTTCTTAATGTCTGCAGGTATGCAACCAGTCCGGTTTTGAACTTTAGCACAGAGCCAGCAATTTGGGGATAAGTCGATTTAATCTTTTATTCTTTAATTTGTTTCTTGCACTTCACTGTGGCTATGCTGGTGCACCACCTTGAAGGGATTTTTAATCGAACGATTCGACCCTAGTACTTATTCTATCGAACTTGTATGCCGAACCGCTAAGGTATGGGGACGTAAACACACCAACACCCGTTGTCAAACGGTGATGGGGGGACAAACACGGACAGAAACTCACACACCCATGAATACCTACGACTCTACTCTCTGTTCCCTTTCTTTCTTTCTCTCTTTCCCTCTATAATCCTCTTTATTTTCCTTTTCTGCACCTCCTTCTTTGCCGTCCTCTGTCTATCTTTCTTCTACTCTCTACGATCATTCGTTCCCTCTCCATTCTCCTCACACCTTTTGTTTCTTTCCCTCATCCTCTCTATTGCCCCCCTTCTCCTCTGCCTCTTGCTGTCACGTGACTACAGGCCATTTCTTCTCTCTTTTCTAGAGACAACGTCCTTTTAGTCAGACGTAATTTTTCTCGCCTCCCCACATTTTTTTCTCTTTTTCTCTTCTAATATTTCCTTCTCTTCTGTTTATTCTATATCCTTTCAAAGTTTTTCCCAGGCGTTACTCATTACAATGCGTCTTGGCCCAACGACCTTGAATGTTTGTCTTCATCGACCGTTTACTCTCTACGTCCACGCTGTCGCTGTTTGTTCGTTCAAAGGTCTAACTCTCCACAAATTTAGTATTTTAAAAATTTCTTGTTGCCGCCGTTTTATAAACGTTTCCTATATTGTGGTTGAAAACTCGAACCAGGAGTAATTAACAGTCGACAACTGAAGAAATCTTAGAATTCTTTTCGTATTTTGTCCCGTACTTGTCTCTAATTATGTATTTACACTCGTTGGTGGTGTCTTGTTCTTCTTGTGTATGTTGTAGTCCTGTACTTATTTTTTGTCCTGTACATATCTTTCGTGAATTTACGTATTTTTTACTCGTTGGTGAGATCATATACTTAATGTATTTTATATTTATTTAATTAGATAAGCATGTTCGTTTTTCTTCTTTTTTCGCCCTTTTCATGCCTATCCAGGTTCATGGCGTATGCCCCCCCCCCCCACCATTATCGCAGCGATACTCAAGAAGCAGGATGAAAGAGTGAGAGGTATATTTTAATGACTCCGAGAGGACAAAAGACGAAGGTGACCACGGCGGAATTTGAACTCAGAATGTAAAGTCAGACGAAATACCACTGAGCACTTTGCCCAGCGTGCTGTCGATTCCGCCAGCCTTAGTTATAACGAGTATACTGACAAGATAAATGAACAAGAACAACAATAACAATAGCAATATTCGTTTCTACTCTAGGCACAAAGGCCGAAATTTTGGAGGAGGGGGGACAGTCATTAGATCGACCCCAGTATGCAATTAGTACTTAATTTATCGACACCAAAAGGATGAAAAGCAAAGTCGACCTCGGTGGAATCTGAACTCAGAACGTAAAGACAGACGAAATACCGCTAAGCATTTCGCCCGGCGTACTGACGTTTCTGCGAGCTCGCCGCCTTTTTTTCTACTCTAGGCACAAGGCCCGAAATTTTTGGGAAGGAGGCCAGTCGATTAGATCGACACCAGTACGCAACTGGTACTTAATTTATCGACACCAAAAGGATGAAAAGCAAAGTCGACCTCGGCGGAATTTGAACTCAGAACAGGAAGACAGACGAAATACCGCTAAGCATTTCGCCCGGCGTGCTGACTTTTCTGCCAGGTCACCACCTGTTTTCTACTCTAGGCACAAGGCTAAAAAATGTTGGGAAGGAGACCAGTCGATTAGATCGACACCAGTACGCAATTGGTGTTTAATTTATTGACCCCGGAAGGATGAAAGGCAAAGTCGACCTCGGTGGAATTTGAACTCAGAACACGAAGAGAGACGAAATACCACTAAGCATTTCGCCCAACATGCTAACGTTTCTTATTTCTCTATTGCCCACAAGGGGCTACACATAGAGGAGACAAATAAGGACAGACAAAGGGATTAAGTCGATTCCATCGACCCCAGTGCGTAACTGATACTTAATTTATCGACCCCGAAAGGATGAAAGACAAAGTCGACCTCGGCGGAATTTGAACTCAGAACGTAACGGCAGACGAAATACCGCTAAACATTTCGGTTTCTTCCAGCCTGCCGCCTTATAACAATAGTAATATTAGTAATAACGATAAGGCGGCGAACTGGCTGAATCGTTAGCACGCTGGGCAAAACGCCTGGTGGTATTTTATCCGACTTTAAATTCTCAGTTCAAATTCCTCCAATGTCGAATTTGTCTATCACCATTTGTGAGTCCATTTTGATCGACTACCTCCAACCTGAAAACTTTCAGGATGGAATAGAAAGGACTATTAGTATATAGAGTAGAAAGGACTATTAGTATATAGAGTAGAAAGGACTATTAGTATATAGAGTAGAAAGGACTATTAGTA
>NC_069001.1:9917298-9918998 GCF_001194135.2 Octopus bimaculoides | reverse complement strand
GTAGAAAGGACTATTAGTATATAGAGTAGAAAGGACTATTAGTATATAGAGTAGAAAGGACTATTAGTATATAGAGTAGAAAGGACTATTAGTAATACCAATAGAAGCACCAACAACGATTATACAACAGAGGTTGAGTAGAGACCACAAAGAAAGATAAAGCAAGACAAATATTAAACATTGAGTATTTTATTTATTTATGCGTCCTTTTCAAGCCTAGCCTGGTTTCCCGGTTTCTATGGCGTATGTGTTCCCCCCAGCTGGACGGGATGCCAGTCTATCGCAGCGTTACTCGAGAAACAGGAAAAAAGAGTGAGAGAAAGTTGGGGCGAAAGAGTACAACAGGGGTGCCCCCCTCCCTGCCGTAGCCTCGTGGAGCTTTTAGGTGTTTTCGCTCAATAAACACACACAACGCCCGGTCTGGGATTCGAAACCGCGATCCTATTAATTGGTTCGATAATAGCACTTAGAATAGATTTGATTAAAGGTTTGCGAGAACAAGATTGACCTAGGGCTAAGCAATAATAAGAACAATAGCTACAACAAATAACAACAGGCGTAACAAAATACCAGGAAATGCAAGTAGGATGAGAGAATATCAGATAATGTGCGCCCTAGTAACTACTAAAATGATGGGAGGGTCACATTTGGAATGCTTTCTATAACAGGTTTGCTAGATCAGTGAGAAGCTCAGGCAAGACAATAACCACAACTAAAACAGCATAAACATAATGAAATGTCATCAAACACGACCAGACTAATAGTAATTACTTCTTAAACACACAACAATTTTTAAACAAATATTCATATTTAACAGTAGACGATGTTTTTCGTTTTATTTGCTTTGTTTTTTTTTTATTTTTAATTCATTAAAACGTGATCAATGAAAATTGATATTTAAGATATATTTTCTGATTAGAATGCAATTTACTCTTGCACATTCTCACGCCGTCACAGTCGGCCTGTCTGTTTCATATATTCTTCTCCTCCCCTCCTTTCCCCTCTCCCTCTTTCAATATATTTACCGGCAATCTTCAAGTTTAGGGGGATAAAAAAAATATTCAAGGGAAATAACTGAACGACTTACCAGTATTATCCGTTTTCTTCTAGCTGTTTATAAATAAATCACACCCTAACCCTAACGTCAATCAAATCAGGTGTGTGATTTATTTATTAACAGATGTACGGAGACTACTGGTAAGACGTTCAGTTACTTCCCTTGAATATTTTTATTTATTTTTTTATCCCCCTAAACTTGAAGATTACCTATTTACCTATCTATTTTCTAGATCTCCCTGTCTGACTTTCTATCAGTCTGTCTGTCTTTCGTTAACATAATCATTTATATCATCATCGTTCATTGTCCTGCTGTCTACATCGGTTTCTCTCTCGTTCGAAGGCGGCGAGCTGCTGGCCGAATCGTTAGCACGCCGGGTGAAATGCTTAGCGGTACTTCGTCTGTCTACATGTTCTGAGTTCAAATTCCGCCGAAGTCAATTTTGCCTTTCATCTTTTCGGGGTCGATAAATTCAGTACCAGTTGCGTTCTGGAGTCGCTCTAATCTCCAAGTCTTTGCAAGCGTTCATATGTTCAGGTGTGTGCGTGCGGGTGCGTGTGTGTATGTTAGTATGCATGCATATATCTTTATATATATATATATATATATATATATATATATATATATATATATATATATATAT
>NC_069001.1:9914883-9915583 GCF_001194135.2 Octopus bimaculoides | reverse complement strand
TATATATAGGGGTTGGACAAAATAATGGAAACACCTAGCATTATAGCATAATAATATTGAAATATTTATAAAACCGTTTTATGGTTTTTGATTTGTTATAAATCTTGATTAATACCTTATTTCCGACGACCGGTCGAGTATACGTATGGAGACAGCCAAAAGATGCATTTGGCCCACATTGCATTCTTTCAACTGTTACACATGGAGGAGGATCTGTGATGATCTGGAAGGCTATATCTTGGAAATCCGCCAGCTTAATGGTTTCCGTCATGGCAGAAGTAATAGTCAAGCCTATTTAAGCATTTTATCAGAGCAAATTCATCCTATAATAGTGGAACTGCTTCCGGGGATTAACGCAATCGTTCAGGATGATAATGCACCAATTCACACAGCTAAAGTTGTTACATGAGGAACATTCTGGCCGCCAGTCTCCAGATTTCAATATTATTGAACATTTATGGTGCATTTTGGAAAAACAGGTAAGGAGTCGAAATCCTCCACCATCATCACTACAAGAATTGGATACTGTTTTAGTCAAACAACGGACAAAAATTCCTTTGAAAACAATCCAAACTTTGAACGAGTCCATACTTTCTAGTTTTCAAGCTGTAATTACTGCCAAAAGCGGTCCTACCTGCTGTTAAAAAAAAAAATTGTTTGAGATTTTAAGGTGCTTCCATTATTTTGTCCAACCTCTCTC
>NC_069001.1:9912138-9914196 GCF_001194135.2 Octopus bimaculoides | reverse complement strand
TATATACTACGTGCTTCTTTTAGTTTACGCCTATCAGATCCAGATCCACACATAGGGCCTTGGTTAGCCCGAGGCTATAGCAAAACTCACTCACCCGAGGTGCCACGCAGCGAGACTGAACGTGGAACCATGTGATTAGGAAGTAAGATTCTTACTACTCAGCCAATCCTGCGCCTATATTTATATATATATAATCTTTTGTACTCTAGGCACAAGGCCCGACGTTTGGGGGAGGGGGCCAGTCGATAAGAGCGACCCAGTGCGTAACTGGTACTCAATTTATCAACCCCGAAAGGATGAAAGGTAAAGTCGATCTCGGTGGAGTTTGAACTCGGTACGTAGCAGCAGTCGAAATACCACTAAGCATTTCTGCCTGCCCGCCGCCTTCCTATATATGTATAATATTTATTCGTTTATTTGTTTCAGTTATTTGCCTGTAGCCATATATAATACAGACATATACTTATATATATGATACATACCCATATAGACAGATAGATAGATAGATAGATATACACACACTCATATGTTGTTGTTGTTGTTGGCACTCCGTCGCTTACGACGTCGAGGGTTCCAGTTGATCCTTTCAACGGAACAGCCTGCTCGTGAAATTAATGTGCAAGTGGCTGAGCACTCCACAGACACGTGTACCCTTAACGTAATTCTCGGGGATATTCACCGTGACACAGTGTGACAAGGCTGACCCTTTGAATTACAGGCACAACAAAAACAGGAAGTAAGAGTGAGAGAAAGTTGTGGTGAAAGAGTACAGCAGGGTTCGCCACCATCCCCTGCCGGAGCCTCGTGGAGCTTTAGGTGTTTTCGCTCAATAAACACTCACAACGCCCGGTTGGAAATCGAAACCGCGATCCTATGATCGCGAGTCCGCTGCCCTAACCATTGCGCCTCCACTTCATATATGTACCCATAGATATACATATATATATATATATATGCATACATATAATACATAGCTATACGTATATACATACCTAGATGTATATATATATAAACATATTCATGTATGAATATATATGCGCACACACACGTGCTTAGTTATACATACATACACTAAAATATAAACTTCCTTAGCAACGTATTTCAAATCACAAACCAATCAGGAGAATGATCTATTATCGCCCATATTAACGAACCATCCTGCATTCACAATATTGATGTACGTAGGTGTAATTTATTGCCTTCGTAAAGTATTTACTTATAAAACAAAACAAAAATACCATAAATTTAATAGTGTACCACATATAATCTCACATGAAAGTAAGGTGTATCATAAAACAAAAAAAAAAAACATGATATATAAATATAGAAATAAAGAAGTTTAATTGACAAATAACGATGTTTAATTGGTAGTGTGTAATGGAAAATGCATTATATCTGAGCTAAATTGAACGCGAAATGGGTAAATTATAAGAGAAACAAAAGCGAGAAAATTCGTTCAATTCACACCTAATATATTTAATATATTTTATATGTATGCCATGTAAATATGATATATTCATCAATAACGTATATAACAATTAAATGTTATTTGATGGGGGTCATGTGATATATAGCTATAGCTATGTATGTATATTTGTGTGCGCACAGACAGTTATGTGTATGTATCTGTGTGCATACATAAATATATACGTATGTATGAATGCATGTATGTATGGGTGTATGTACGTATGCATGTTTTATGTGTGTGTGTGTGTGTGTGTGTGTATATATATATATCTTTATAAAATATATATAGATATCTGTGTACGTGTATGTGTGTATGTATGCATACATGCATACAAACATACACACATACGCACACAGCTTGGGTGTGTGTTAAGAAGCTTGTTTTCTAACCATATGCCTCTGGGTTCAGTACCACTGTGTGACGCATTTGACTGTTTTCTGTTATAACCTCTGACCGACCAGAGCCTTGTGAGTAGGTTAGTGAGAAGGAAACCGAAAGAAGCCCCCTTGTGTGTGTGTATATATATATATATATATATATATATATACGAGGTCTGATCAATAAATATCCGAAGTGTTGCCATAGTAACG
>NC_069001.1:9906441-9911982 GCF_001194135.2 Octopus bimaculoides | reverse complement strand
TTAACCCTCCAACGCGGAGTATAGGCCACTTATAATTGAATTCCATGTCGCATAATTTCTCGCTTCTGTACTTATACTCTGCCATGCATGTCCCCCTTTCTCTAGTTCTTTTTGTGTTGATCTACGCCAGGAGTTCTTAGGCCTACCCCTCTTTCTATATCCATCCGGATTCCACTGTAAAGCACTTTTCGCTGCATTTGGTGTGTCCTTTCTAATTGTGCTACCAATCCACTTCCACTTTTTCTTAAATATTTGCTCTCTAATCGGAACTTGATTCGCTCTTTGCCATAGCTCCATATTGCTTATGTGTTCGGGCCATCTGATTTTAAGTATACTACGCAGGCGCCTGTTGATGAATGATTGTATTTTCTTATTTGACTTAACTGTTGTTCTCCATGTCTCAACCCCATACAATATCCCATACAACAACAACAACAACAATAATAATAATAATAATATAAAATATTAGATAGTGGGAAAGAAGTGATAGCATGGTACTGTAGGTTTCTGGGAGCAAGCCTGCTATGCATGCATGACTCCAGGAGTTCCAACAAAAAAAAACTGTGATAAAAAGAAATAATAGTTATAGCAATTCCCCCGTATGTTGGCAGGCATTTCACTTCCATTACCATCTTTTCTCAGTAACCACCAAAATACGTGTCAGAAATCGCCTTTGTACTGTAACTAAACGGTAACACCAATGTTTGCTTCGAGTCAAATGACGAATGACTTAAGCAGAGATGTGAGATCTGCTAGCAAAAGCAGTCGAAATAGTTTATTTCTCTTCGTCTCGTTCTTACTCTCGCACAAATTTCTTTTGACTATTTCTTTCTCATTCGCTCTCATATCCAACTGTATTTGCCTTTACATTTTTCCTACTATCTTTCTCTTTGTCTTTTTCTCTATAGTCTTTCTCTCTCCTCTGTACGATCTCTCCCAAGCACCGTCTCTCACCTTTCACTTCTTTTCTCTCCCTTCCATCTTCATAGTCAACCGCTCTCCTCTCTCATCCCCTCCACTTTAACTGTCTCACAATACGTGTTTCAATAATTTAAGACGTGACCGACCGACGTCTAAGTCTCAAATAATGCTGTTTTACGAGCTGAAGTAAGTTTCCCAATAATGTCTTGTCTTGTGTTAAAAAACAAAAAACGAAAACAAATACAATGCAGAACAAACATTAAATATGCATAAAAATCAAAAACAACAACAATGTTTAGAAAAGAAAAAACATTCATTAAAAACCAAAAATACGATAACTATACAAATCATAATAAAATAAAATAATAGAGGGAAAATTATGTGTTAAGTTGTTTCAATAAATATAAACGCCACGTTTTATAATATACGAAGATGGAACTGTGTTCAATCCAAAGCATTATTTTATGTAGCTGCATGTACGACGGATTTTTTTTTATTTTGTTGTAAATAGCTGTCAGATGTATGAATGTGCACGTGTTTTAGCAAATATAATTCATCTTAAGATTAGACATAGCAAATTTAGTAGGTTTTCATTTACAATCTATAAACATGTGTGATTTAGGTGAATCGTAATTAATAACAGCTTATAGCAATTTTACGTTTGGTGATCATAATATTTCGTTGCACACATACATATATGTATATACACACACAAACAACATACTCATACATACATATATTTAATTTTATATTCATAACTATATGCATATGTGTGTGTGTATGTGTGTGTGTATAATTACATAAATATATGTATACAAGTTAAGTGTATTATTTGTCATTTTACTTAAGTCCTACAGCTGATGAAAGAGTGAAGACTATACTGAATTAACCACTGTTAGATCGTAACACAAAGCGCATACTTACAAATAAGAGGGACTGAATATTCGTTTGAGAAGTAATGGACGGATGGTCAAGAAAAGCCTTTGGCAACGAGGAAGAACAACAATCATAAGTGAAGATGACGCAATTAACACAAAGAGACACACACATACAAACATACACATATATATATATATATGTATATATATATATATATAAATATGTGAGTATATGCATATATACGTACATGTATGTACATACCTACATCTACATGTATATATAGATGCATATCTGGGTACAGGGTGTCACAAAAAAACGTGGACATGTGTGTGTGTGTGTGTATATACATCTAGATATTTACGTAAGTTTAAAGCGCAAAATCACGCGCGCGATGGATGTGTGTATGTATGTGTGTGTGTGTGTTTTGTTTAGAAGGGAAATAGGCGGTCTGTTTCTCCTGATCATTCACGCAAACATTCAACTTTCAAATATCAAAGACTAACATTTTATTGTTTAAGATATCATCCTCGTCAGATTTCAGTTGTTATTCTATCCTACACATGCGCATGCGCGCACATGTACCTATGTATGTATGTACGTACGTACATATGTATGTATGCATGTATGTATGTATACGTAACTACATTTATATATATGAGTTGCTCAAATGATCTCCAAAGCGAAACTTTTACCATTTCAAGCCATAGATATGACAAAGATAATCTGAGATCTTCCTTATGAGATCTTAGTTTATCTTACATCAATCGGGATGCATTCAAACATTGTTATCTGCGGTTTCTCCAGCTACATACATGAATCAAATATACTTATGTTTAGATACAGAGATCCATAAAATATCTGTATTTAATTCATACCCTGCAGATGGTCGAGATATTCTTGACAATAATAAACTGCCAGAGATTGGATGGGTAAAGTTTTTTCCAATAGATCAAAACTATTTATCTTTGCAGTGCTGTCACATTCTTCTGTAACTTTGCAACAGGAGAATGAAGCTGACGAAATGAACGTTAAACTTGTAAGAAGAAAGATATACCACGCATGCGTAAAATTCAAACTTGTCATTGATGATCTCAAGGTTTTGTTCGCTTGAGTGAAAAGAACATTTTGAGATTTTTGAGTATGCGAATGAGATATCACGTGCAGTATAAATACATGCTCAGGTAGATGAAATCGCCATCACGTATAATGTGTATATACCATATCACTGTACGATGGTGTTTCATTACTTTCTGCACATGTATATGTGTTCACATGTATGCCATATACTGTACACGTGTTATTATGCACATTGTTCATTCTAGGATCCTCAAATAGGGAATCCTGTATATGGTTTACCGATCTTTACTCTGCCATAAATACAACTGTATTTGGAAGATTTGTTCTTGCGTTTATGCGATTCTCTTGTTACATTTCCTAATGCACCAAAAATTAAGTACAAATGATGGCATAAGGGATGGCTATAAGAGTTGTAATCTCACATCAGTTTATCGATGTTCTTTTTTTTGCCAGTTTTAGATAAAGCTGGAGGTCTCTTCTGTAACAGTGAATGAGTTATACTCCTAATGACATACGATATTGTCAGCGCTATTGTGCATCCACCAGATTTTTCTTTGTATTGTTACTATTTGTGTTTTGTATGTATTTATGAATGCTTAAGAGGGACATCTTCACGGATTTTGTTTACGAAAAGTCCGTGACATGTTGTGGATTTAGGCTACAGAAAATGTCATATCTGAAATCTCTGCGCAGTATTACGGAACCCGGGTTCACGTGATTGCGAACCGAAAACCATAACCCCATAATCTGTTTGTAGAGAGTAAATTTGGTTTCATTTATTCTCGGGGGTAGATAAGTAATACCCGTTGCTAACCAATCAGGTGTTTTCGAAGGATCACTCATAATTTCATTGAACAACTGGACTAACTTTTGCTCTGCGCACGGGAGTGAGGCGAGCCAGAAATTTCGCTCTCTATCATTACCAGGGGACTTCCACATATGAGCCTTCGTGGGTGTCATTCTTAGGTTTGCTATTGTGATGTCCTCCATTCTTATTCTGGTAAGTTTTGATAGGATCCTTCTGTGCGTCTAATCCTATCTGCATTTCCATTGTAATTCTTTTCATCGCCTACATGGCAGTGGGGTCTTCAACGGTTGTTTTCTCCTTCCCTATTTCTTTATAGAATATTTTCGCATTGGATGTGAACAGCTTATTTTGCTTGTAAAATTTGTTTCTTTTCTCAAATCTTCGTATTCTTTGAGCATTTAATTGGACTTTTTGTTGCAGTTTGTCTCTTGCTGTAAGCAGTTCTTCTCTTGGTGAGAATCTATGTTTTCTCCTCATCTTTCTCCCTTTTCTAGTTTTTGCATCGTTTCCACAGATTAGTTCATTCAATATTGATATTTCACCTCTCATTATTTCAAGCTCTTTTGCAATTTAAGTTTTCCAGTTGTGAATTCTTCTCTGGTTTGTATTTCTTTGTCGTTTTAGAGGCATACAACTGGTTTCAATTGTCTTAGAAGCTAACGTAAATAATTTCATTTATTTCAGTGAGATCTCGTTTTAGTTCTTGTATAATTTCCTTTGTTACATAATTTCCAATTTTAATTTGTTTTCTATTTTGGATTGTATGTGAAAGCTTATGAAGTGGTTCTCTATCATACATATTGGCGTGCCTTACAAATGCAAGCTTATTCAGGATTCTCTGCTTCAGTTCTATCAAAGGTTCTCTATGTTCTTCAGCAAATGTGTAGGTTCCAAATAGTGTTTCTTTACCATTTTCCTTGTTATCTTTATCAAGTTCATTAAAATTCATTTCTTCATTCTTGCGCGTTCAGATGGCAGTCTTTCGATTGAGTATTATTATTATTATTATTATTATTATTATTATTATTATTATTATTATAATTGTTGTTGTTGTTGTTATCATTCTTATTATAAATATTAATATTATTACAATATCTCTGGTCAGTTTCGTCGAATAAAAATCCTGCCAAACAGAAATCCACCCGCACACCCATCAACCAAGAAGATATTAAAGAGAATCTATATATTATATCTAAACAACTGATCAAATAAGAGGGTTCACTGACTTACTGTCTAGAATAACATCGCTTCTTTACAGGACTAATTCTCAATAGCTAGAGTCAAGTCTATAAAAATGATTCAGTCCGTAAAATGCTAATACGTCCTGGATATAGATCTACACGCCTATTCTGAGATATCATCTACCAACGCAGAGAAATAAGCAACATTCTCCTTAACCACTCTAGCCATCAGATACATACTCCCTGCCTCTCTTCCACGCTTTCTCTTGCAGCGGTATATCAACCAGTTATATATGTACATATATGTGTGTGCATATGTGTGTGTGCCTCTGTTTCTATGTCTGTGTGTGTATATATATCTACATATATACTTATATATATATACATGCATATAGATATGTATATTTATATATATAGAGATATACACATGTATATATACACACATGTATACACATATACATATATATATATACATACATAGATATATATATACATACATAGATATATATATACATACATAGATATATATACATACATAGATACATATATACACACATATACACATATATACATACATATACACATATATACATACATATACATACATATACACATATATACATACATATACATATATACGTATATACACACATACCTATATATATATATATATAT
>NC_069001.1:9901372-9902296 GCF_001194135.2 Octopus bimaculoides | reverse complement strand
GAATCTTTAGCACACCGGACAAAATGCTTAGCGTCATTTCATCCGTCTTTTCATGTCAAATTTCGAATTCCGCCGAGATCAACTTTGCCAGTAATCCCTTAGGGATCGATGAAATGAGTACTAGTTGATCACTGGGGTCGATGTAATTAACTTACCACCTACTTACTCCCAAATTGCTGGCCTTGTGCCAAAATTTGAAACCTTTAACGTGTTCTATAATGTGGCATAAATTTTAGCACGTCGGAAAACTACTTGGTCTATACGTTCTGAGTTCAAATTCCGACGAGCTCGTCTTTGCCTTTCGTCATTTCGTGGTTCGTAAAATAAAAAAAAAAAAAATTTGAGCAGTGGGGTCAATGAACCGACTTATCCTCCGTCAACCACGAACTTCCTGTCCTTGTTCCAAAATTGGAAACCATTTGAAACCGTTATGGGTATGTTCTACATATGAGTGCGCGTGTCTGTATGCATATGTATGTAATCATGCATGTATGCATATGTGTTAAGAGAGTAACCCGGGTGTTGAATATGTAGAAATTAATGTGAGTTTAATTAGACTACTTAATTAAGAGTAACTTTCTGAGGAGTTCTTTTTATACGTAATTATATTCACATATATTTTTATTGTAATACGCATACTTGCTAAAAGCTCATTTATACTAAATAACTGAGGTATGACTGGGTATGCATATATGTACGTATGTATTTATTTGTTTCAGTCATATTACTGCGGCCATGCCGGAGCACCACCTTTGGTCGAACAAATCGACCCCAGGACGTATTCTATCAGTCTCTTTTTTACCGAACCGCTAGCTTACGGGGAGGTAAAAACGCCAACATCGGTTGCCAAGAAATGGTGGGGAACAAACACAAACACACACACATATATATATATATATATATATATATATATATATATATATA
>NC_069001.1:9898395-9900883 GCF_001194135.2 Octopus bimaculoides | reverse complement strand
GATGGAGTACTTCTTTTGTTGAATTTTCCATTACAGGACATACAGTATGTATATATATATATATATATATATATATATATAACAAAATGTGTGTGGTATAAAAATTAAGCAACCTATAAATATTAGCCTGACCACGTGGTCCAATCACCAGAAACTATAAGCACCTCTTGTTTTAATACAGTGAACATTAAAAGATATTTAACTCTCACTGGATGGAGTACATTTTTGTTGATCTTACCTCGCAGTCTGTCAGATACCGGTCATGATGAATACCACAAGGTATTGAAAATACGTATTCGCATTTATATATTTAATCCTTTATATTGAACACTCAATATCTCATATATTCAATAAGACATATTCCATATATTCAATAAGACATTCAATACTTCATTTCATTATACTATCCATTTTTATCTTATATATTCCATATTCTATATTCCACATTAATTTTACAAGAATATAAATAAAACATAAAAAACAGTTGGAACTCTTTTAAATAAAATTATATATATATATATATATATATATTAGCTAAGTGTAATACAGGGATTAACACGTGTGTTAAGTGGGGTCAAGCAGTAGTTTTACCCAAGAAAGTAACTGGGGATTATGAAACCGTTTCAGATTTCTAAACTATGCTACAACCCGTATACGAGTATAGTTTATAAGAAATACACTATTAGATAAGTGAAGGCTTTCAACGCGTTTAGAATTGTTTTATTTATGTATTCCAATGCTTTTTACTCATGTTCTCGTGTTATGTTTTTAACCGTAATGGAAACCATCTCGTCGTGTTTGTTCCCCATCCAGTAATGTATCTCGCTTTCGAGTAACCAATTTAACTTTGTAATAGCGGGGTGTTTTTTGTCTTCAAAGAGACTTACAGTGTATCGGCGGTGCTAAATGCGATGTTGTTTAAATTTGGTGTTGTGTACATATTGCTGCTGGTATTATTGAAGTTCGTTTCCTTAGTTTACTTCCATCACCTACTTCTTAAATATAGATATCTTGTAAGGCAACGACATGACAGAATCGTTAGCACGCCGGGATAAAATGCTTAACGGCATTTCGTCCGCTTTTACATTCTGAGTTCAAATGCAGCTGAGAGCAATTTTATCTTTCATCTTTTCGCAGTCGATAATAAAGGTACAAGTTGGTACCTCTATTAATCGACCTACCCCTTTTCCAGGAACTGCTGGCCTTGTGCCAAAAGTTGAAACCAATATAGATATTTTGCAACCGTTGCAATAAGTTGTCTTACATTCAACATTCTAATGAGTTTTTTTCTACGTCTTACAGCCTTTCACTATAAATTTATACACTGTTGAATTTCTGCTCACCGCTCTCTTCCACCCATTGCGACTTGGCATCATTTACACTTTTACCGTATCATTGTAAATCGTTTTTTGCTTCATTTTACTCCTTTGCGAACCTTACTCTCTCTCTCTCTCTCTCTTTATCCCTCACTTTCTCTCTCTTCTTTTTCTCTCTCTTTCTATTGCTTTATCAATACTTACTACCGCCAGCTATATTTCTCCACCAATTAATTAATGTTACCGATATATTTTATTCCTAAATATTTCAATAGCCCCCCCCCCTCAGTATCTCTAAGTACCACTTTCTACACTGTTTTAAATCGTACAAACCTTTCCTGCCTCTTTCTAATGATCAACACCTTAAACCGTTTCCATACCTCTTAAACACCATTTCTATACCTTTCTACCTCACACAACCTGTTTCAATTTCGCCCAGCCATCTTATACCAAATCTTACCAATTTTTTTTTTTTGTTTCACCTTTTATCAATTCCTTCTACCATTTTCTCAACCTTATCATCCTCCAACAAATTTACTACCTATTACCACCACTTATTATTCCTTACTGATTTTTCCAACCTCTTTACATATTCCTCTCCCTTACTCTACCTTTCTATCTCTCACCATCAATCTACAACCTCTTTAAGACTTCTCTGTATCGTTATCATCTCTCTCCAACCGACAACACATTTTCTACCTCTTACCTCAACTCTCCTTCCTTTTTACTACAGTCTTACTATCATCGTCTTCTTTATACATTCGATTCAATTATCAAAAGGAAACTCTTAAAAATCAATAACCAATTTGGCCTGATACTAACGTTTAAAACACTAAATCACGCATCTTTTATAACATCATTTAATCATCACATACATCACATCTTTCTCCTCTTCTTATTCTAATTCATTTCTTTATTTTCCTCCTTTCGCTATATTTACTTTCGTTTCTTTTTCTCCTACATCACCCCCACTCCTCCCCATTCTAAGTTTCTATTAATTCAATTCCGTATCTTCTGTTGATTGATTCTCAACCTCTTAATAATTCGAATTTTTCCTTATTACAGTCTTACCCTTTCACTCACCTTGAAAACAAGTTTCTGTCTGCCAGTGTCTTGCTCTCTCTGTCTCGCTGCTTCAATATCTATCAATCTGTCTATCTATCTATCTATCT
>NC_069001.1:9896358-9898295 GCF_001194135.2 Octopus bimaculoides | reverse complement strand
TATGTGTGTATGTATGTATGTATATATATATGTATATATATATATGTATGCACATGGACAGGCGCATATATATGCCCCTGTCCATGTGTATATACATGCATAGACACGTAGGTGTATGTATGTGTCTAACTACCCCTCTATCTATCTGTTTATCTATCTATGCATGTACGTGTGATAGCTTTATTGACAGCGGCTGTGGTTTATTCAAAATCCGAATACTTATATATCGAATATTAAACTCTGTACGTGTATTGAATCCCTAATTCCTCCAGTGATCATTATTTTAAGCATAAAATCTTCAAATTATTAGATCCATCAACACACACAGCCATATTTTCTGCAGTATTTCTTAAAGCGTTACCACAAGTTTCTTTAGACGATATCTCCAAGATGGCGACTTAATCTTGACTGTGTGGCGTACTTTGAAACTTTGCTGTAATTTGATATTTAACGCTGACTGAAGTTATGCTAGACGTGAAACAAATCCCAGTTGTTGTGTAAGAAGAAGATGTAAAGTATAATAAAGTGTGGTATTGTCAAAAACTGGTGTAGGCTGCAGTTGTAGTGCAGTTAAGAGCCGTGGTTAGTGTTGACGGTGTAGTATAGATGATGCACGATGAAGTTGTGATAAACGTTCAAATTATGGTGTTGGCGAGCTGTTCGACTAATTGAAATCCTGTTATTCAAATAGATATTTAAAGTGGCTGCATATTTCAATGTCACAGATAGCAGGGAAGCAAATGTCTGTCAAAGGTTGAGGAGAGAAAAGGAAGAGGAAAACATTTACACCTTCGCTTATCCTAAATTTCACTATATATACAGATATAGATTGATATAAATTTAGATGTAGATACTTATAGATATGTATATATATGCATGTATTTGTGTTTGTGTATGTATATGTACGGGTGTCTTTGTGTTTGTCCCCATCACTACTTGACAACCGGTGTTGGTTTCTTTACGACCCAGTATCTTAGCGGTTTGGCAAATGAGACCGATAGAATGAGTAACAAACTTAAAACAAACAAGAAAACAGCATGGTCGATTGGTTCGATTAAAAACCCTTCAAGGCGCCACCCAAGCTGACAATTCCTACCATCAAAATCATTCTAGCATCGAACCAATATTGACATTCAGAATAGGATACACCACAATAACAAACTTCATCAAAAAGCAAACAACTCCGATTGCATTGGGAAACGAAGAAGGATAATCATAGAACTCAAACATAATCAACACAATGAATATAAAACAAAATGTTATCAAAAGCACGCATCCACATCAATATTTTGCAGGAAAGTAAACAACAGGTTTGAAAAGGCACAAAGATGAAAGCAAACCCAGAATCGCAAACCGCAAACCAATTCACAGCCACAAAAAAGGTCACATCCATAACAGCGAATAAAAATATAACACCAAGCGGAGTTGTAAGAGTTCCTGCCTTTAGATCGTGATGACTGGAAACTCTAGTCATGAATAAATATTTAGTTAGTAAACCATAAACATATACATACAGACACACATGTGTACATATATAAAGTTATGTACGTATATGTATATATGTGTGTGTACGTACTTAAGCATGGATGTGTATTTATGTTTGTGCGTGTTTGTGTGTGTGCATATGTGTGGGTGTGTATAAATGTGTGTGTAGGAGGTTTATGTTCTTGGCAAGTAATTTGATAAGAAACTACGAAACCGAAGCAATTCTCTTGTGGGTGAGGTGAGTCATGATTTCCATTGAGAACATCCATGTAGCATTGTATTCACTATTCCTCTGCATTCATTAGATTATTTTAATATCCGCCTCTCTCTCTATGCATATTCATATATAGATATCTATGTCCTTTCATACATGCATTCAGACAAACATATGTACATACATATGCAATATATATATATATATAGAGGCATATATATATATATATATATATATA
>NC_069001.1:9894648-9895498 GCF_001194135.2 Octopus bimaculoides | reverse complement strand
TATATATATATATATATATATATATATATATATATTTGTGTGCGACTATGTTCGTGTGCTGGTGGATATGGCTGTGCTTGTTCGTGTGTGTGTGTGTGTGTGTGTGTGTGTTATTGCACGTGCGTTTGTTTGATTGGAAACACAGAATGTGATTACCTATTGTGGAAACAAGAGAGATGTTGTAAACTTGACCGGAGACGCCTCATCGGGGTCACATTTTGTATAGTTGCCATCTTTCAAAGAGATTTTCATCGTAATTATTTGCATCAATTTTCTTAGTTGGTTAAATCAAAGAGAAATATTTACCTTACTTGTTATTATTTCTCTCTTAATTGTCAGCTACGATAAATAATGGAAATCGAATAGAAAAATTATATAAAAAAACTAAAAATAAAATAATCAGCCTCCAAATATATATGTGTGTGTGTGTGTGTGCGTGTATACATATATGCGCATGAGTATATGTATGTGTGTATGTATAAAGGTATCTATGTATGTATATGTGTATGCATAGATGGATGGATGTTTTTGTGTATGTGTGTATGTGCCTATGTATATATGTATATATATATATATGTATATATGTATCTATTCATGTATATATGTATGTATTTATGAATGTATAAATGTATGTGTATATTGATATCTAAATATATATGTATATACATATATAAACATATATATACAAATGTATATATACATATATATGTATATATATATGCATATATATATAACCACATATACATGTATATGTATATATATATACAGATGTATATATACATATATATGTATATATATGCATATATATATATGACCACATATATACATGTATATGTATATATATATATAT
>NC_069001.1:9890264-9894358 GCF_001194135.2 Octopus bimaculoides | reverse complement strand
ATATACATATATATGTATATATATGCATATATATATATGACCACATATATACATGTATTTGTATATATATATACAAATGTATATATACATATGTATATATATATGCATATATATATATGACCACATATATACATGTATATGTATATATATATATATGCACACACGAATCAAAAATCCAATTCAAAAACAAAAGACGAAAAAGGAAAATGTCTGTAGACTAGATTAAATACACCAAGCCTGTCTATCAGAATATAGTAATCAAGATAACAATGGTATTTGTATTAAGTTCATTGAAAAGAGATTATCACAATATTGTCATAAAAATTACATTTTTTTGGCATTAATCAATGTGTTATTGTTATGAACTAGACAGTCATGTAAGAATTTAATGTTAAAAAATGAACCCAGTAAGTTATATTATGTACAAGATCATTTTCAGAAGCAAACCGTTTCATTATTTTATATCAGTAATTATTCCTTAATTTTTAACTAGGTTTCAAATAATTCGTGGAAGCACTAGAATGGCAGGTTATGAGAAAATTCTTCAACTGATCGCTGTCTCTATCAGAAAGTGGCTTGCAAGGTTTGTTCCTTTTTAAATTTCTCCTAAACATTGATTGTCTTCTTCTCATCGGATTTCGAAAAAAAAAAAAAAAGCACCAGTGAAAAACAAAGGGCGATAAAATTAATAAACTTTTCCCATATTTATCTTGTTTTGTGCCAATATCAGTAAGGCTATAGGTATCTATAAATGTATATGCACATGTGTTTATTAATGTATAAATATATATGTGTGTATATATATGTAAATATATATACACTTGTATACATATATAAACATACATATACAAGTGTATATATACATATACATCAGTATATATACATCATATATATATATCTACATATCTACACACTCACACACGCATACACATACACACATAAGCAATCACATATATTTGTGTATTCATTCATGTTTTTTTTATATATAACTACGTTTTGTATTCTTCTCTTGGACGTTTATCACACATAGTCTACTGTAGTCTTCGTGGTTCTGATCTCAGCAAAAGACTATATGCGTATTAGTATTTAACGGGTACATATACATACATATATACACCTACACACACACGCACGCACACGCGCGCACACACACACACACACACACACACACACACACACACACATATAGAGATTTAGATTTAGATTCAAAATTGAATATGGTACTTATGTTTAGGCACCAGAATATAGTATGGTATTATCCAAAAACCATTCTAAAAGTGAGGTGATCAAAATAAGCAACACGGATTTTAAAGATGAGTGCAGTACGCACGTTTCATGCTACTCCATTTATTTAAGTAATGCGAGCATTACATTAAATGCAATATGTAGAGCAATCTTCAGCTGCACAAAAATGTAGAAAAATACAGTAGAATAGACATATTATAATTGTGGCAAGCCTGATAGTCTTGGCTCTGTCAAGATGGATTTTTATGTATTCTTCTTCCCACTTGGATTTTAAATGTTGCCACAATTATAATATGTCTATTCTACTCTAATGTAATTTTCTCTATTTTTGTGCAGCTGAAGATTGCTCTACATATTGCATTTAATGTAATGCTCGCATTACTTAAATAAATGGAGTAGCATGAAACGTGCGTACTGCAATCACCTTTGAAATCCGTGTTGCTTATTTTGATATATATATATATATATATATATATATATATATATATATTCATACGCTGTCTCAGGCTGAGTTAACTTAAACGTGTGTATGTTGTATATTCAACCACATCACAGATTAAGTCAAGATGCAGGGGGTCATTCAATTGCTTGAACAACCGAATGTCTATTCGTGCACGTGTGAGTGTGTGTGTGCGTACGAGTGCGTGTGTGTGCGCGTGCGATAGTGTATATATGCGTGCTTGCGCGAACGTGCTTGTGCGTGTGAATATGTAATGTATTAATTTCTTCTACTGTTTCGGCATTGTTCAGTCTGTTTTGCAAACGTATTGTAGACGAGATTCTGTTAATTAAACAAGCATGAGGATCTTTTCTTTCTCGTCGGGGATTAACAAAATAAAGAACAATAGCTGAACAATAGAAAAAGCGAAATTTAAATAAATCCACCAAAAAAATAGGAGGTGGTTGATAATCAGAGTTAGACGTGAACTGAAAAGCCTTGAGTCATAAGCGATAACTCCGATTATATCAGTGAGGGAAAGGGATTTTTGTTGGAACACCAGAAGCTTGCTTCGAAACAAATGATCTAATTGACGTGGTCTGACCATAATTGGTTGAAAATATGAGGAGAGGCAGGAAGAGACACGTGCATGCAAGAGTCTAGTTACCGCAGACAATGTCTCCAAGTGCATTAACCTCCCTTTTCTTTCTTCTAGTTCTCATTCAGTTCTTGCCTTCTTTTACCCACGGATAATCATTTTTTCTTTTTTTTACACTCAATATCAACAATAACTACATACATGTGGAACACTGGCTCACAACAAATGAGAATACTATTTAAACTAATTTGTTATTATCATTTAGTAGACTCATTGTTATCACGTGCTTTAACTGCACTACCGAGCGCAGTTCTGCGTGCCTTGGGTATGTGCTGTGGTTTGTTGCGATGCTCTTATTTTCACTGTATTGAAAGTGTTTTACGTAGGATGTGTGCGATGCCTAGCGGTGGTATTTTCTGTATGTTATATATATATATATATATATATATATATATATATATATATACCTGTACGTCCTGGTATTTTTGTTATCTATTTGTCTGAATGGTGTTTTTTGACATACCTAATACACCTGCTATCATAAGGATTGTTTGTTTTTAAGCTCCACATTATAGGACTTAAATACATTAACCAATTGATTCTAGATGTTACGAACGGTGAGAATGCAGCACTGTGATGCTTACATGAGGCTGATCAGTCTCTGTGTGCATTCCCATCATTCTTTCATGTGGAATAATTCCCTAGGGTCCTCCACAAGCATCTTCCGCTTTGAGAGAAAAACCTAGGTATTTTTCAGAGTATTGAAACATGGCAATTTTAAAGATTACTATAGCACTTATAGAGATGAATCTTCCAGAAATTTACACTTCACTATTACTATCTGATATACCAGGCATGGCTTTTTGTGTCCCAGAATGCAAACTTCAGTTTCTGAACTGGTTGTGAAGAGTAATTTTCTAAATATAAATTCGCTTTACGGAAAAGACAATTGCAAGCAGTACATGAACATCTTTTCCACCATGTTTTAAGGCAGCTCTGTCCCTTCTAAAGAAGACCGTGCTGCCCTTCAAGAAATACTACTTGGACATTCATCGTTCTGTCATACGATGCCAATAATTCTAAGTCATTATCAGTTGATAATATAGAAGAACGATCGGCATGCAGCATCGGAAATGTAGTTGCCATACTCCTTTATTCTCTCCGTTACAGTTGCTCTACATTTTAATGCTTGGGGTGATTGTTGTTCGTAGATGTTGGCACGTCCTTCGGCGTACAGAATACATAATTTTCAGATGGAGCTTTGTGTGAAACTTACAGGTCGCATAGCGTTCACTGTTCACTCGTCATGTCCAAACCGAAACAGCTCAGCCTCAGTCAGGTTCTTGTTTCTATTGAGCTTCCCTTTAAGAGAACTTTGGGAGCTCAGTCTCTTCAGGTTTAGAATCAAAGTTGTCCTTCAGTTGGTTGGATGCCAACCAAAGCCTTTGAGGGCAGCCTACTGATTCAGTTATGGCACAGATCTCTCTGCAGCACCAGAATATAGTTAACGCTAGACTTGAACGGGAAGTGACAAGGTGTTGCTACGGGCGCAGTAATGCACGAAAGATTGTTTCTAGGAAACACACATCAAGGGATTCAGAAAGTGGGCAGGTAACCTTCAATATACAGAGGAGGTATAGGCGGGATAAAGACATGTACATTTTACTAAATGAGTGTGACGTGAGGAGCAAACCGCGCCATCAAATTCCACACCAATCCATCACTCGTATCTATCTATCTATCTATCAATCTACCGATAGATAGAGAGAGAGAGAGAGAGAGAGAGGAAGAGAGAGAGAGAGAGGAAGAGAG
>NC_069001.1:9888840-9890196 GCF_001194135.2 Octopus bimaculoides | reverse complement strand
AGGAAGAGAGAGAGAGAGAGAAAGAGGAAGAGAGAGAGAGAGAGAAAGAGATAAAGACAGACAGACAGATAGATAAAGATATACATTTCTTTTATTAGCCACACAGGGCTCAACGAAGATGGGACAAATACAATGTAGAGCTTTTCTTTTTGGGAGGGGGAAGGAAGGAAAAAAAAAAAAGAAATTGGTGGTGTCGATCAAAAGGGATCGTAGGAAGGGAAAAAGGGGCAGTTCGATAAAAAGGGATCGAAAAAAAAAGAAAAGGAAAGGCCGATCAATAGGGATCGTGTATCACACAGTAATGTTAAAGATATAGATATAGCTACATATATATATATGTAGATATATGTTTATAATATATACGCACATATATTTTTATGTCTGTGTGAGTATTATAATTAGGAGTACTTTCATATATGGTACAGAGTATTATGTATGTGAGGTTGCTTGCATGCGGGTGCATATCTGTGCATGTACGTGGATATACACTCACACGCTCTCACACACGTACATGTTTCACACCCGCCGTTTCCACCAGACTCATTAGAGATATATATAGGTACATTATTAAATTATCCGAAGTTATCCCGTGAAAGGAGTTAGAAAAAAAATTACAAATTTAGCTGCTATTTTATTTTATTATAATTATTTTTTTTTTTTTACATCAGACCACTTTCAGGAGTCCTTGTTACATGCAACAATAACCCGAAAATATATAATCAAATTAATTGTACAGTTGTACAAACACGTTTCAGCGGCGTTTACATGGATCATTCTTGAAACGAGAGAGATACAACGAAACTTACACACGAACACAGAGGCATAAAAGATTTCTCGTAAATTTGTCATGTAGATTGTAAAATGACGACTCACAGAGGCTATTGAGTATATAGCTCACAATGATGAATAATTATTTGTTTCTGTGAACGTGTGTATACCATATAAATATTTACGAATCGCTGTATACGAGCATATAAATGTGCACACACACACACACACACATGCAAAAATGAGCACACACACACATATATGTAAAAATGATAATATATTAGCTATATATATGTGTAAATAAACAAAATGCATATACACACTTGAAAATATACGGATATATATGATTGCTGATACGTTTTTTGTGGGTATATACATAGATCTACGTTGGAGATTGTGGCCGGTTTGTATGTATAAATATGTATGCATTCCTATATCTATATACGTTCGTGGTTTTGTGTGTCTGCGTATGTATACAGGTATGTATGAGTATGCGTATATATATATATATATTATGTGTGTGTATACATGCATTTATATATATGTATGTATATATATATATATATATATATATATATATATATATAT
>NC_069001.1:9888035-9888725 GCF_001194135.2 Octopus bimaculoides | reverse complement strand
CACACACACACACACACACACACACACACACACACACACACACACACACACACACACACACACACACACACACGTGTGTGTGTATTTAGATAGGTGGCTATGCATGTTTACATTAATGTATTTGGGGACAAAATATAAACAGCTGGTCTAAACTCCTGAAGTTTTGCTTTGCAACCATTAGACCATTCTTTACCCTGCATTCCGCGGCACATCGGGCAATTTTGGTATAATTTTGGTCTGTGGATAACCTTAGTTTAATGAATAAAATTGGATAAAAAAAAGTGTGATAGATGTCCGTCAGAGCATGGTAATTTTAATCCAAAACTCAAAACCCAAGACGCTTACAGGCAATGTTGGATCTTGTAAATGGATCTCAGACCACGTAAATATATTTTAATTCAAATAAGAATGGATATCTACTATTAGCTTTGGGCATCTTTAATATGTCATTCACAAATCATGAAAGAAAATCTAAACGCTTTCATCAAGGATGTGCCAGTAGATAGTTAAAAGAATCTGTATATTGATCTGGATATGAAACTAGCAGTAATTGCTCTTCCCTCCGACAATTGTAATACGTTAATGGATTTATAATATTTTAGCTTTTATAACCGCAGTTGGACGTATAGAGGCTGGAACAGAGTAAATGTGTGTATACTTATATATATATATATATATATATATATATAT
>NC_069001.1:9885719-9887469 GCF_001194135.2 Octopus bimaculoides | reverse complement strand
ATAAGGATACAAATTCGAATGTATACAGCTGGCTAACATAAATCATGCAACCTGAGACTTCGGGAGAAATGCCTAATAAATGGTAACTGTTTGAGAAAATCGTTAGTATTCAGCGCTATCGTAGGATCATGCAAATGAGATGTACCTAAAATGAACTGAAATTTAAAAATCTGTTTCGCATGAACAATCATCTACGGTCTTGCAGAAATTAATATTTACGTGGTAAAATATAGCAATACATTACGAGCTGGCAGAAACGTTAGGACGCCAGGCGAAATGCTTAACGGTATTTCGTCTGCCGTTACGTTCTGAGTTCAAATTCCGCCGACGTCGACTTTGCTTTCGGGGTCGATAAATTAAGTACCAGTTACGCACTGGGGTTCATGTAGTCGACTTAATCCCTTTGTCTGTCCTTGTTTGTTCCCTCTATGTTTAGCTCTTTGTGGGCAATAAAGAAATAAGAAACATTCATATATACATACATACATACATACATACATATCCGCGTGTGTGATGTGTGTTCTGTTCGGATATGTGTATTGATTTATCTCTGCATATTTTCCTTTAAACTTATGTGAGACTATTGTAAGTTTTAATTACGGATGTGTGTACGTATGCGACTGCTTGAAACGCACGCATAGAAGCGTCCATTTTGTTGCTAGACATTTGCAAGGAGGCGTGTATTTGCGGAGTTGTGTGTATGTATATATATAAGTGTGTGGTAGTAACATCTATCTATGCATGTATTTGTGCATATCTCATGCAAGTTGATGCATGTATGTCAGTATATCTATGCACGTTTGTGTGTGCTTGTGTTTGTGAAGGAGAGAAAGAGAGAGGGGCGGGGAAAATCTTGCACGCGTGCAGGAATGCTTTCGATTTTAAATGCCAGCGAGGTGGGGGAGTTTGTTCACTGATAATATACCGGAGGGGACATTTAGAGACAGAAGACGATTTACAGCTAATATAATACACAACATGGGCAAGGAGAACAAAACCAACACCGCCACCACCACCATCACCTAAAACAACAACGAGAACAACAACCTCAGCAGCATCATCATTAACATAACAGCCACCATATGAACAATATCATTGATTGGAGTTCCAGTATAAGCATCATAAATGAAATGAAATTGAGAAGGGATGGGCATTATAGCCATAAACAACAGTCAACAATAAAAACCTCAACAACGACAGCGAATTGCAACAATAACAACTGTTGCTAATTATAGCAAGAATGACAAGTATGAGATGAGCTACAACAACAATAATAATGACAAGGACAGTAGTAAGAAAAACAATAGCAAACACAATATTGCCAACTATATTGATAGTAACAAAAGATAGAAACCAGCAACTGCTGTAAAACATGATATCGATGACAACAACAGCAACATCAACAACAATAGCAACGATTGCAACAGAACCAGTGGCGGTGACGATAACAAAAAAAAAACACAGAAAAATATAATAGGGACATGAGAAATATTCTTTTCTACTCGAGGTACAAGGCCCGAAATTGTGGGGGAGGGTGCTAGTCGATTAGCTCGACCTCAGTACGTAACTGGTATTTAATTTATCGACCCAGAAAGGATGAAAGTCGACCTCGGCGGAATTTGAACTCAGAACATAAAGACAGACGAAATACCGCTAAGTATTTCGCCCGGCGTGCTAACCTTTCTGCCAGCCCGCCTCCTTAGGACATGAGAAATATTCTTTTCTACTCTAGGCACAAGGCCCCAAATTT
>NC_069001.1:9884047-9885333 GCF_001194135.2 Octopus bimaculoides | reverse complement strand
ATATATAATGTGTGTGTGTGGGGGGGGGTATGATTCGTGCGAGTGTGTATGTGTGTGTATACATAGCAATAGATATCCACCATTAATATATACATACACACAAAGACGTTTTATTCTATTTTTACGTTCGCAAAGAAATCCGAAAATACCTGAAAAGTAGACAAAATAATGATGGCAAAGCTCAACGTGTACATGATTGAATTAGCTGCGAGTGAACTTCTATGTTTGTATGTGCGTGCCTGCGTGTATCTGCGCGTGCATAAGCGTAGTCTATACGTTTACGTGTTCGCTTTAGCATCCATGTATCTGTGAATATTTTTTTACTAGCTATCTCTGTTTTATATTCCCTTATTTATATATTTAGAGGTGATTGTGTAATTTCTTCATTGCTGCTTCGATAGCTTCTCTTATAATAAACAAAAAACATTGCACAATAATCTTTCAAGCTGAAAAATGTGTAGGTAGTCAGTCTCCTTTCCTCGAGACTGGAATAACATGTCTCGATTTCGTGCTGAAGGCTATACTAAAAAGAATGTGTGGCAAACCACTGAGACTAATATTTAGCACAAGCACATCATTAGTCGTAAGCACCAACGTGCCATGGGACATAGACAGATGGAATACAGTTACAGACACAAAATAATGTATTATTATCACAATTTAGTGAGGCGAACTACACGCGCAAACACACACTCACACTAACGCACACAACTGTATATATATGTATGCATGTCTATATACATGTTTGCATATATATATATATATACATATATACATACATATATACATGTGTGTGTGTGTGTGTGTGTGTGTGTGTGTTTACCAAAGTAATCACATAAATGTGAAACAAGGTGCAAAAGATAGTACTCGAATCCCGGAGGTAGAGTAATATGCTTTATTAAAATGCATTTTTTATATATAGGCAAATAAGAAAATGGAGGGGATAATCAATCGACAAACATCATTTACGTCTATTTATTAATTGATTACAATCATATGCATAAGTAATAAAAATAAGCAAATGAATAAGAATAAATGAGTGAAAAATACTAAGCCCTTACAACTGTTTCTACTGTGGGTTTGCTCAGTCTGCCAAGTTTCCCACATCATACCAGTAATATACAGGGATTTTACAAAGGTTGAACAAACATTGGACAGGGGTTGGACAATGACTGAGCCCCAAATCTTCAGCAGAGAGATTATAATGTTAGCAATCTAACATGTGAGGAAGTAAGGTAAAATAATAAAAAAAATAAAATAAAATGATATATATATATATATATATA
>NC_069001.1:9880041-9883851 GCF_001194135.2 Octopus bimaculoides | reverse complement strand
TATATATATATATATATATATATATATATTAGATAGATATTATTCATTTAAAATGCAGAGATGCCTATAATAGGACATCTACTCGCTAGAAATAGCAGCAAAAAACTACATACCACAAAAATTAGGGATAATTTCGAAAGGAAATGAAAAATAAGAACTTTTACCAATCTATATTCTGTACTATGGTTTCAAGTCAATTTTAGTAAGAAAAAAATTATATATCTTACAAGGTCGGACTATCATCAGCAGAAATGACCAGACAACATATGAAGCACGAGTCAATAAGCAGCATGGTTCGTGATCCTATGTCTAATTTTTCAAAATATACCGCGTATTTGCGGTTTACCTAATCGGCAGCAAATACAAAAATGCCGAAATTCTATTAGATAGATAGATAGATAGAGATTTCCAAATTAGGTTGGTAATGATATACAATTCTAGTGGGTACTGTATTCACTTTTACCGGTTAATAATGCTGGCTAACCTCTGTGAGTGTAGAAAAATTTCAGTTAGTTTATGTAGGGGGAGAGAGATGACAGGCTTCTTTCAGTTTCCTTCTACCAAATTCACTCTCAAGGCTTTGTTCAGAATGGGTCTATCGAAGGAGACACTCTCCCAAGGTGCCAAGCAGTGAGACTGAACCCAGAAGCATGTTGTTGAGAAGCAAACGTCTTAGTACACAACTACGCTTCCGCCCCCATGTGTGTGTGTGTGTGTGTGTGTGCGTGAGAGAGAGAGAGAGAGAGAGGGGATGCGTGTAAATTAGGTTAATGCGGTGATGTGAGATTCGGGAGATGTATACATGTCTAGACTAGTGAGAACATACAAAAGAATAGGTGCGTCAACAAAACAACTGGATAAGTAAGCTATAAAATATGATTGAATGCAAATTTAATTGTAGCTTTTGTGCTGTTATAAGCGTTATCGCTTACACCGTGTGTGTGCAATTTCGTCTGATAATACACGATTTAATGGACTGCTTTGCAGTCTCAACGATAAATTGAGAATCGGAAACGGGTGATCACATACCCTTATTGATTGAAGGCACTAAATATGTATTTGGACGGATTAAACTCTTCTCTGTACTTCATAAATCGTTCTCTCTTCTATTGAAAGTATATCTCATTAATCAGGAAGTTTAACTCTTGGTGCCTCTCCAAACTTTCATTTATGCTTCTGTTTTTATATATATATATATATATATATATATATATATATATATCCTATTGTATGTCTGTCAGTGTTACACTACAGTACGAATCATGTGGATTTGTGTGTTTGTTTTCGTTATTATGATGTATAGTTGTTGCTAGGTTAGACAGGTGTTTCCACAGATTTCAGAATAATGTAAAAACAATTTCGGCTGATAAACATGATAATAGACAGTTATGTCGTAATTTATTATCTACAGTAAATTACGCGAGCGCAGATAAGATCAGGTGTTTAGGAAGATCGCACGGCGCTCACGAGGTCTGGCATTCGATCTCAATGCGGGGAAACTTTTACCAGAGACTGTGGTTAAATAAATATTGAAAATGAAAAGTGAAGGAACACAAACGGGTAACGATGTTAAATGTGTCTCAAAGACCCAGACTTGTCTCATTTTCTCTCACCGTGATTGATTCAGTCAAGAGATTGCTTTAAGGGTATGTGTTCCAGTGGAATACAGAGCCAATTCAACGAACAGATAGTTTTGTTGATCGAGCAACAGCATTACTCATAGTCGAAGCAGACGTGGATCAATGTACAGTTTTGATAACTAGGCAAGGTGGGATGTTGATCCGGATAGAGCACACGTTTTCTCACACTGTATATTCCTCGTTTGCTTACTCTAACAACCTGAGACTCTATATTAATCGATTATCTGTCTGATCCGCGTTGTGAAGGAAACATGCAGATTCAATTCGTTTTCTTTAAAACTCTGATTCAAATTGGTGCCTGTAACTCTGGGCTATTTGTCCCTAACCTCAAGCAGACTAAACGTCTCCAAACGTTTTTGCTTTGATTGTTCTTCCTTATCGCATACTTTGTTGTCAGCTGGGCATGCTATCTATATCTATGATCCAGCATACTTTGTATTCTTTCTCAATTAAAACCATGTCCGGCTTCCTATTCCCTATCTCATGGTCGCATTGAATCATGAAATCCCATAGGATCTTTGCATTTCTATTTTCGACGATGGCATCGGGTTTGTGGTCGTACCAATGTTTGCACTGTCAAGTCCATAACTTGTTGCAAAGTGTCCAATGGACAAGTCTGGCTATATTGCCGTAGCGTCTCTTATATTCTTTATTATTATTATTATTATTATTATTATTATTATTATTATTATTATTATTATTATCATCGTCATCATCATCCTCATTATCATCCACCTCATCATCATCTTCGTCAGTATCTCCACCATCATCATTGTCATCATCATCAACATCGTCGTCGTCATCTTCTTTACCATATCCTTTTCCTTCACCTCCCACTCCTTCTTGTATAACTTCGTTTTTTTTCGGCTTCTTCATCTACACCACCACCACCATCAGCTCCTCCGCCTTCTCGTCCTCCATTTCCTTCCTGTCCTAACTCTTATCATTCATAATTCATTATTCTTGCTGTTATATTAATGTGTTGCTTTAGTCATCTGTCTCTTCAGCTTGACATTTTGTTGTTTTTATACGTTATTATTGGGTTGTTTTTTTTCATTATTTTTATGACTGTTTTAGTTATTATTTTGTTTTTAATATGGTTATTTAAATGGTTGTTATATACTTGTGCATGTACAATCATTTAAAATCGTTTTATACTTATTATTATTAAAGCCTGAAAACGTCTATATTGTTGCAATAATCATGTATAAGTTTATTATTTCTACTACTACTACTACTACTACTACTACTACTACTACTACTACTACTACTACTGTTGCTCTTCTTCTTCATCTTATTATTATTATTGTTATTATTATTGTTATTCGTATTTATAGTATTATTATTATTGTTATTATCATTATCATTGTCCCTGTTATTTTTATTTTTGTCGTCTTCACGTCTTCTCACGTTAATTGTCAGCCGTCTTTTGCTGTCACCTGCCTCATCGTCTTTCTTCTCCGTCGTTCTCGAAAAAGCAATCCCCCCCCCCAACTTCTGCTTCCCGTCCACCGCTTATACACACAACCAAACACCCTCTCCATTCCACACACACACAAACACATTGTCGAGGCAGGTGAAAAGTCAAAGACGAAACGACGTACGTCGAAGAAAGAAATCAATCAAACATCCTTACAACGTTTCTCTGTTGCTAACCGACCCGATGATATCTACAGAAGTGTGTATATATATATATATATATATATATATATATATACGCGCACGCACACTTTTATGTCTATAACTATATATATTTATATTAACATATATACATGTGATATATATAAATACATATATATGTATATATACATATAAATATATATATATATATATAACGTGAGAGAGTTAGGGGTTGGGGGTACAACCCACTAAGGGATAGTATCTATCCAGTATTTCAAAATGTCATCCGATTATCACTCCGGAAAGGAATATTCGGATAGAATGGGGCCTGCCAAAACTAGGCCGTAACAGCTGTAAGATTAAACTTCTGTTCATCCTCTAATTCCTTATGTACTTTGTACTTCTATATGTAAACCATGTTGGCAAAATAACATAGTCTGCCATGGACACCTGTGCTTTGGTTCTTTCTTTCTTTTTCTTTTCTTCCTCTCTTTTGTCACTTTTGCTATGAATTAAATTAATGAATTCAACGGGATACACCGTCTGCAAG
>NC_069001.1:9874871-9878090 GCF_001194135.2 Octopus bimaculoides | reverse complement strand
GGAGCAAGCTTCTTACCACACAATCATATATGTTGCTTTCCAGACATTTGGTGGAGCATAATTGTTAATCCACTGTCGCTATAACACTTTAATTTTTCACTATTAGGTCAAATATTTCTTAAATAAACCCCCAAAGTATTTGGTAAATATGAATCTGATAACACCAAGTAACCTTCACTTCGCTAGAAATCGGACGTGAAATCATGGCGGAATTGTAGTTATTGCAAAAAATATTTAAAACTAGAAATAGATTATTAGCATACATTTGAACAGATAATGCATAATGAAATAGTTTTTCACTCGATGGAATTGCATGCATGTATGTACACTTACATATATGCATGTATGTACATTTGTTTATATACATGTTCATGTACACAAACGCCCCTAGAAAAACATTTATACACGAAACCCTATCTAATTACCTTGTTGATTCTGTTACAACGTTTACGAAACAGCTGTGTTTCTGACTTGTAATTCGTTTATTTTCTCTACTCTTGTGTTATATTATTCTTTTTTTTTTAATAAAAGAACAAGTTTTACATGTCACATATTGTCTCGTATGCATATGAATGCCAAAAATTCGATGCAGTCACCAACATATAGTTATGCACATGTTAACTTACTCATATATATTCATGAATTCCTCTGATTCCAACAAACATGCCTTTTGTCATATTGTTAAGTATCTGCAAGAATTCTGCGAAGAGGAATCTGATTGAATCACAAAGAATCGGTTACTTGACTGTTCGGTAAAGATGAGTGCAAGGAATGAATGCTGCATGTGGGGATGGAAGTGACTGGTGGTAGAAAAACACAAGTTAGATCTCTATAAAAAACACTTGAGAGTAGAAGAGATGTTTTTTTAAACAAATTTAAGAGGCCACATCTAATATTTAATGTATGTCTGGTGTGCGTATGTGGCTGTGCATATGTGCGTGTGTGTGTGTATGTATGTTTTTGTGTATATGTCTCCCTCTCTCTCACCCTCTGTGTAAGTATATATATATATATACACACATGCATATATGTATAAATGTAAATATATATGCATGTATACACACGTCCAGTAACACTATCTGTATCACGTCCTCGCGTTGCTGTTTTTTGTTGTTTTTTCTTGTCGTTTTTCTTGTTTGAACTCATATATATATATATATATATATATATATGATACAAAAAAGTATAAGGTAAGAATTGCAGAATATAATAACGAACGGAAATGGGCAAAATAAAAGGATGATTCGTCGTTGAAGGCGATGTGATGGCGAGGCGATGATGAAAAGTTCCTAGCTTTAAGGATATCGTGAAAGGGCTGGTAAGTGGCCTAACCTTCCGAGTTCTTTTACAGGACCACTACAATAAATGTGTGTATCTGAGAGGGGAATGTGTTGAATAAAATCATAATTTACTGATCCTCTATTATTTTCTTTTACACAAAACTGGGATCTTTTCAGCACCCCCTCGTATGCTGGAGTCTAGATGATGGCATATGGGTAGTAGAGTAGTATGGGCTGTAGTGTTGAGTTAATGGTGGTCTAGTATAGAAAACTGTGCAGTATAAATAACGGTGTAGTCGAGATGGGATTCTTTTGCAGGTGGTTTAATATGGAGGGGTGGTTTGTTATAGTAAGAAGGGTATTGTTAGGTGGTTAATGGTGATTTGTGGATGGTGTAGTATGACTGGTTACGCTGTGTGGTTGCGGTCGATGTACGCATATAAGGGGTTGGATGTGTGTAGGAGGAAGGACGTAAAATGACGGCTGCGTAATAAACGTCAGAATGATGAGTTAAAATATCAAAAAGAACCAGTAACGAGGATATAAAATACATGAGGAAATGAAGGACAGAGAGAGGAGAAACAGCCACAACAGCAACAAGACGAATAAAGACCACAGCAAGTAGAGCAGCAACAGTAACAATAGTAACTATCACAAGAGAAACAGCGGTATGAGTAGTATCTATAACATGGATGAAAGCTATAGCGACAGCAACGACAACGAGAAGAATGCATCGATAAAAATTAGAACATTATCAGCGATAACAACAACAACAACAGCAAAATAAATACAAAAATTGTTCGGAGTAATGAAAAGAAATACTCAGAAGGAAAGATGCAAATGAATTAAACAGACAAACAATAAAATAAAAACAAAAACAAATAAAAAAAAACTTATTTTGGAATGAATTAAGACAGATGAATAATGTATAAATTCTCTTGGAATTTCTCTGCAATGGAGAAAGACGGATGGAATCTGGAAGTGAAGGAGGCCATTGAAATGGTTAGATTCTGAAACGGGACCCTTGTGGTGTGGGGACTGGGGAGGTTAGTGAAATGTATGAATGAGTGTGAGTGTGTATGGGTATATGTGTGTTGGAGGGGGGGGGGGGCAATACTACAAAAATATTTGTGGTTTTTGTTTATCGTCCCAACTCGGCTTTCTCTGCTTGAAAAGTACGTTGATCAAAGGTGATAGAGTCGTGAACATCCTTGTTAAATGGAGACAAGATGAGTGTGTGTGTATATGTGTGTGTGTATCTTCCTTTGGCTGTATCATTGCCTGTATTGAGGGCGAGTGCATGTGTGTGTGTTTCCTTGTCGTTTGCGGTATATTTGTGGTAAATAAAACGTGAATGTGACGAAAATTGTGTTTGACGAGAAAATGAGACACAAGACTATTGCTGTTGTTGTACAGAAGCTAGTTTAGCTCCAAACAAGAAATCATAAGAACGACTGAAAAAATGTCATATTTGATAATCTTCGCTCATATATCACACGATAACATGATGGTTAGTTTTTTTGCTTTCTCGTTAGTGAGCAGGGAAACGAGGACTTACACAAACTCGCGCACAGAAGTGGAGCTTTCTGTTACAGTTGAGTTTTTTTGCTGGAGTTAGACATTGATGGGAAAATATTTGAAAAACTGTACAAAGCTGTGTGGTAAGAAGCTTGCTTACGAACCACATGGTTCCGGGTTCAGTCCCACTGCGTGGCACCTTGGGCAAGTGTCTTCTACTATAGCATCGGGCCGACCAATGTCTTGTGAGTGGATTTGGTAGACGGAAACTGAAAGAAGCCCGTCATATATATATGTGTGTGTGTGTGTGATCGTGGGTCTGTTGTCCCCCGCCCCAACATTGCGTGGGAACTGATGCTGGTGTGTTTACGTCCCCGTAACTTAGCGGTTCGGCAAAAAGAGACCGATAGAATAAGTACTA
>NC_069001.1:9873474-9874746 GCF_001194135.2 Octopus bimaculoides | reverse complement strand
AAGTCCTGAGGTCGACTTGCTCGACTAAATGCGGTGCTCCAGCATGGCCGCAGTCAAATGACTGAAACAAGTAAAAGAGTAGGTCACTCAGCAAAAAACTGAACCCTCATACGCCGTCGTCTTCGATGGAAGAGTCTGTCATCATATTTTCGCTCGTATTTACCCTACTAAATTTCATTCGAAATATATTGCTTAAACCGACTGTACGATGGAAGACATTTCTCCAACGTACCAGTGTAATTCTTCCGAAGTGAATTTCTACAGCACTAATCTGATTCTTCGCTTTGTTACAGAGAAGAATTTTACCATCTTTACACAGTTTTAAAAGAACTGTATTAATCATGTTTTTTTGTTATCTTTTCCTTAGTTTTTTTTTAAATTCTAATTTTCCTTTCTACTCAAAACAACTGCCAATGCCTGCATTACAACGAATTTGCTTGTCTGCATAACGAAATTTATTTGAATTGTGAGTATTTTCTCACCGAGTAGTTATTTCTTTAATGTTGGTCATGAATTGGAAGCAATGATGATACGATAGAGGAACACCAAAAATACCTGCGTGTTTGACTCTGTGTATGTGTGCGTGTTTCTGAGTATATACGAATATGCATACACACGTGAATGTGTGTTTATATATATATATATATATATATACACACACTTATATATGTGGGGTTGCGCGTGCGTGTGTATATGCATGTAATATGTGAATGGAGCGAGATAGAGGGCAAACAATACGCTATAAGGAGAAAAATAAGGATATAATGGGAATGAACAGCGTAAGAGTGAAGGAGAGAAAGAGAGAAACCGAGACAGGGAGAGAGAAAAAGGAAGAAGGTAGGAAGAGGGTAATGTGCGGAAAAACAACAGAATGAAGGGCGAAAGAGCGTAATTTTCATTTTAAAAGAAAAAATGTGTGAGGGCGAAGAAGATTTGTAGTTAATGAAAAATAATAGAGTATGGGGATAAAGAGATGATAGTACACCAGGGGAAATAAATAAGGAATGGAAGAGAGAGTGAGAGAGAAAGAGAGGGAAAGAGAGTGACCGAGAAAGAAAGATTTCGAGCGGCAACGAGATAAAGTGAACGAGTGAAAAATGTAAACGAAAATACGAATAGAAAAAAAAAGGAGAGAGAAATTGGAATAATATCAGCGAGTTCTTTCTTTTTGTCTTCCTCTTCTTTTTTTTTTTTCTTTTTCTATAAAACAAGACATTGTTATCGTTTTGAATTTGCATAGAGTGAAATGATGAAAATTGTAGTTATTTGATT
>NC_069001.1:9862121-9873202 GCF_001194135.2 Octopus bimaculoides | reverse complement strand
TATATATAAATGTATATGTATATATATATTTTCATTAAATTTATCAGAATATATAATATGCATGAAAAATAAATATATTCAAAAGTAGAGAAGAAAAAAATACTTTGGAGCAATTATAATAAAACATCGCCATTTAGACAATATTCCAAAAAGGGAATAAAAATTTATATTTCTATAAAGACAGGCACACATATAAAATATACGAAAGAATACGCAATGATAATAATAATAATAATAATAATAATAATAATAATAATAAATGATGATGACGATGATGATGATATACAAGTCGAAAATAAAAGCGAATTAAATGCAGATAAAGTCTTTAAATAAAAATGCTATTGACACAAATGCATACGCCATGGCAGCGATGCGAAACTGGACAAAAAATAATGATAATAATAATAAGGAATAAATAAATAGATAAATAAACCATAAACAACGTATGAGTCTTAGGAAGAAAGAATTCAAGGCATGAAAGCGAATTACAGATAATGATTTTGAAGAAATTATGTTGAACGTGAGAGAAGAAAAGAGAAAGCGAAAGAGAGAGAGAGAGAGAAACTGAGGATCGCTAAAAAGAGAAGAAATACAAAAGAAACTGAAGTGTGTATGAGAGACCGCTGTAAAATTTATGGAACCGCTGATGCCTTGAAAGTAGTCTTTGCTTCCTGATTCAATTGCCTAATTTGAATTTTAAAAAATATATAATGATGACTATAAAACGGAAACAAATATAAAATCGTAAAAAAAAATAGCAAGTAGTAAAAGACAAATAGAATATATTAAGTTAACAGTAAGGATGACATGGAATATGTGTTTGGGTGGCCTCTGAATTTTTCTTTTCCTTATATATATATTTATTTTAACATATATCTTTCCTTCTCTCTAGTTTTTGTCTCTGTAATTATTTATATTTTGTGTTCAGTTGCATTGTTTCTTATTTTATTTTTTTTATCAATTTACAATTGTTGTTATTATTTCGTTTATTGTTGCTGTTTTTTCTGTTCGTTGTTTTTGGTTTTGTGTGTTTTGTTATTGACGTTTATTATGGCTATTATTGTTGGCGTTGTTTCGTTCGTGTCACTGTTGTTATTTTTAGTGATTGTAATATTGAAAAAATAATGAAATATCATTGTTTGCTTCTTTTTTTTTTTTTTCTAATATATTTTCTTGTTATATTTTCATTTCAAATCTAGCTGAGATGACTTATCTTCGTTACAGAAACAGAAACGACCAGCATATGATAACATGTTGTCTCTCTGTTTCTTTGTCTTTCTGTCTTAATACTTACTAACTTCCTATAATTTCAAGAGTCATTCTGGCTTTCTTACTGATTAGTTATCTCACTGCATATCTAGTCATTCTTCATTATCTTTATGATTGCCTAGCTATCTCTCAGTATCTGCCTTTCTTACAAACCCATCAACATTTGCTTGCAAAGTTTTGGTCTATCTCCATCTCTGTCTATTCTTGTGAATCCATCTCTCTGTCTATGATACAAACATCTATACATGCATAGATACATACATACATACATACATATACTTGTCGATCTGAAACATTCCAGGTCAGTGTCTGCGATGAAGTTGTTGATTTAAGTGAATCAGCGGTTTCTTCTTACATCACTATGGGATTCTACTCCAGTTGATAAAGACATCTTTCAGCAGCATTCCTTTTCATTTAAGGTCATATTCCTACTTGATTTCGGATTCTTGCATGGGAAACCTTTTCAATTCGCAGATATACGACTGGAAAAGAAGCTACAGTAAGAAATCACAAATCCAGCTTTCTGCCTATTGCTAAGCCTTCTGCTGAGTAGGGCTCATATGGACAAAAATAAGTTCATTTCTGTATTAGTCTCTTGTGTAACTATCGTACGTATTTTTGTTACAACACACGTACATTAATAATAATGGATATATACAGTAATAGCGTTGGTGGCGCTGGCGCTGGTGATGGTGGTAGTGGTATTGAAAGCAGTCTTCTTGCTTATGTTTTTAGAATTTTTATCGATTCATTCATTTATTTATTTAATTATATATTTATTGCTTCTAGCCAGCTTTGATCAAACCGAGTTATGACCAAAATGTATTCCAATTGTGTTTTGTGCACAGATTTGGTTATATCGTACCAACGATGATTGGCCTGCCATTTTTGTTTTATGAGAACAATAGATGATTTGAGGATCATTTGAATGTTGCTGGTAGCTTTTCTAGTGACCATTTAAGGTTTTTCTCGTTGTCTTAGTGCGATTAATAGGTAGAAGTTTTATTGAGAATGGGAATTATCTCGTTTTATGTTGCTTGACGTAATGTTTGTGCTGTAGTTTCTGCCGTTTGTCAGGTTAAATCGAGCAAGATTTTGATCAAAAGGGATTCAGCATTGACTAGGGAAGAGTTTTGTTTATCTAAAGCTATATTCATTAATGTGCACTTGTACTTTCTTTTTTTTAAACATTAACACATAAACTTTTGTGATTTAAGGGGAATTTGCTGGTCTAACTAGCGTATAAGTGTTGCTGTAGGATCAACGATATAACTTGTCAATCGCCATGCTAGACACTTCTGAATTACTATGACGTCAATGGCCTTATTGATTTCTGCAATACAACACCCCAAAATTGCACATAAGTTTGTAAACTGAATACCTACCTCTACTTCATCTTCACGAAAGAAAACCACCTAGTATCTAATTTCTAATTTCAGGAAATAATAATTAATGTATATAAGGTTTAAATTTCACATCTGACTCTAAGATTAATAATATAAATTTGTATATCAGCTTAACGTGAACCAGCAACGGACTGTTTGAAAACCTGTAATTAACAGCGTTTCTTTTCACGTTATTGTTCGCGTTACTGTTTAGAAATGTATGGCATAACAAGCTAATTAAAATAAAGACGAAGTTATTTAGTGTCAAACTCATGAATATTTATAACCAGAGCCTTTACACACAAAAGAAGGTTTTTTAAATTTTTTTTTTACTTATGAGTTTGAATGTCGTTCCACTGGCAATGGAAATCCTTCTCACGACGCACACGTGAAAATATAGGTTACTCATAGAAGTCGTCCACGCTATCTTACAAATGTTTGACAAATTTCACTAAGAGAATACACTTGCTACGTTGGCGTTAATTTATTTAATTCAGGAAGGATTAAAAAGCTTTTAGAAAAAGTTAAACATGGAAAACAAGAATAGATTATTAGCCATTAATCAACGTTGTTTTTCATCACATTACTTATTTCAAGTTAGCTATTTAATACAGTCAATAGTGAATATGTTAACACTAATTTAAATACCTATCTACTCATTTAGCTAGCTATCTGTTTCATTACATAATTATTCGTAGTTAACATTTAATACTGCCTGTATTATATTAATACTAAGCTATCTCTTTTCTTGTCGTCTATCTAATCTATCTATCTATCTATCTATTTGTCTGTCTGTCTGTCTATCTATTTGTCTTTTCTGTTTGTCTATCTGTCCATCTATTTATCTTTTCTGTTTGTCTGTCTGTCTATCTATTTATCTTTTCTGTTTGTCTGTCTGTCTATCTATTTATCTTTTCTGTTTGTCTGTCTGTCTATCTATTTATCTTTTCTGTTTGTCTGTCTGTCTATCTATTCATCTTTTCTGTTTGTCTGTCTGTCTATTTATTTATCTTTTCTGTTTGTCTGTCTGTCTATCTATTTATCTTTTCTGTTTGTCTGTCTGTCTATCTATTTATCTTTTCTGTTTGTCTGTCTGTCTATCTATTTATCTGTTCTGTTTGTCTGTCTGTCTATCTATTTATCTTTTCTGTTTGTCTGTCCGTCTATCTATTTATCTTTTCTGTTTGTCTGTCCGTCTATCTATTTATCTTTTCTATCTATCTGTTTGCATATCTATTTATCTATTTATTTGTCTGTCAGTCTGTCTATTTGTTCATCTCTTTATCTGTCAATCTCTGACTACTTGTGAGTAGCCTCCTCGGTGTTTTATTCAGGTAATGCAGTTCTGTCTTGGTTCACTTAAAATATAACCAGTGATGTCTTTCAACAAAATATTTATTATATGTTATCTTTTTATGTAAGGAATACGTTCTTCAGGTCAGTAGGTACATTGAATTCCTCACCATTGTGAAGGGAACTCGGTATGTATTGTCTGATAGCATATATGTATGTACTGAATCAATAGATTGTGCAAAAAGTCCTGGTTTGTGAGCAGATGTCGCCGTCGTTCGGATGGTGTTATCTCATAGTTTCCCTTTTCGTCGGAGATACACTCAGCCGTTGCGCAATTACCAAGAATATTATTCTAGCAGCTAAAATATATCGTAAGGTATTCACTAATCTATACTGTTCGGTAATTGTGGCCGGCAATGTGTCAGCACTAGCATTCTAACGAGACTTAGAGTTGTACGACATTGGCGACGCTCTTTTAGCAGAAGTCAAGTAAACGACTTTCAGCTCGCGGAACATGGATAACCTTCAGAAATGTCTTCTTTCAGAGTGCTACTGTCTTTATTGTCGTCAGAATATAAACTATGCAGGCAGCATACAGCTGGATATTTTCAAGATGAGAGCAGAGCAACGTAACATTTCTCACGACCGAAGTCAGTCTCCTGTAATTGGCAACAGGTAAAAGTTAGTGGGGCACTTACCGCATGAAGGACATGAAGAACATGGACATATACAGCTGTTAGTTGAATCCACAAGGAAAAATATTTCACCAGCTTCCTTTCGCAGAAAGGGTAAGCGACTATCTTGTGCTAATTACAAATGAGATTGTATGGTAAAAAAAAACTAAAGAAACTCGCCCATCCCTCGTCATATTTATATAATCCACTTGGGAAGGCAGCATATGAAAGTGGTATGATGCGCATCCTTCAGTAAATTAGTTGAAATATTGATGGGAATAGGGAAAATATAATGGATAAATACATCTATGCTCTGACCCGTGGGGCAGATAACACACCTGTCACAAGGTACTTGCTTATGGTAAACCTTAATTTGTGAGGCTTCCTCAGTTTCACCAGAAACTTGTCCTTTCATAAGGATACTGTCTTTCACTTCTTTTGTATCGTATTGTATTCTATGGCAGTTGAATATTTTAGAAATCGATTCGATGTAAAGCTTTATTGTATTTGTAATTTGTGACGACCTTCATCATCTGTCGCCCTTGTGTCTAATAAAGAGATGAAAATAATTATCACTGCAATTATCGAAAAATTATTATTATCATTATTATTATTATTATTATTATTATTGTCATCGTCATCATCAACATCATCATCGTCGTCATCATCGTCGTCATCATCGTCGTTGCCATCGTCATCGTCGTCATCATCATCATTACTATAACATGCTTTCGTTACTGGAAAGATTCACATAGCCCAAATTAGATATCCCCCTCCCATCATCTCATTTCTCTACCTCTCGCATGCAATATCTTTCTTTCTGTTCCCCAATCATTCCCTCTCTCTCTCTCTCCCCCCTCTCTCTCTCCCCCTCTCTCTCTCTTTCTCTGTCTCTCTTTCCTTTTTTTTCTTTCTTTTTTTTCTTTATCTCTCTCTGTCTCTAGGATTACTTGCTAACTAGCTGCCTCACAGACTGGCTGGCTCACTGGCTCACTGTCTCAATGGCTCACTGGCTGGCTGGTTCACTGTCTCAATGCCTCACTGGCTGGCTGGTTCACTGGCTGGCTAGCTGGCTGGCCCACTAGCTGGCTGGTTCACTGGCTACCATTACTGCGGCATTGGTGGCATTGTGTCATATGCTTTAAGCAAGTTGTTAATTACCGGCTGCTTATAACAATGGACCGCAATAACCTTGTTTCGTTGTATTACAAATAGCCAATTAATATTTACTAATGCAGATTCCACTGATATTATTGCTGGATTCCCAGTCTCTTTCAATTAGACTTTTCATTTACTCTCTGAATTTTAATTCTTCATTTAATACTTAATTAAAAACGTTTGCTTTCCATAGTTACACAAACATGTATTAATCTACACAGTCTCAGGATATACGGAGAGCGAACGAAAGATAGAAGAGAAATAAAAGGATACAAAAGAAGAAGCGAGGGTGTGTTTGAACGAGATGCTCATATGCTTCCTTAATTACATATAAAATCATTCACACATACATATACGAACATGAACACACACACATAAACGTGCATAGATATGCAGAAACACACGGTCACACACTCATAGAGAGACATATGCAAATAACTACATATTCGTGCCTGTATGGGCTTGCAGCTGTGTATATATTCAGAATTATTGCTTGCAATCATACGCAGAGACAAAAGCACAGGTATACACATACATACATACATACATACATATATATATATATATATATATATGTATATATGTATGTATATATGTATGTATATATGTATGTATATATGTATATATGTATATATATATGTATATATATATATATAAATATATGCATATATGCCTAAATATGTATTAATATAAATGCATATTTATATTTACGTAAAATTATATATATGTGTGTATGTATATATATTTATAAGTATTTATATATATAGAGAGAGAGAGAGGGAGAGAGAGAGCGGGAGAGAGAGAGATATGAACATATGGATGTGTACCTACATACACATACATATATATATATATATATATATATATATATGTGTATATATATATATGTATGTATGTGTGTATATAGCTGTATGAACCTATATATTTATATATTTGTATGTATGTGTGTATATAGCTGTATGAACCTATATATTTATATTTAGGCATATAAATATCTATATACATGAGGGGGCGTAGTATAAATATTTTCACGTATTTATGTGCGTGTTTGTGTCTGTATATATGTATGCATATATATATATATATTTATATACACACACACACACACACATACATATCTTTGAATATATATATATGTATATATGTATGCATACTGGTATACATGCATACACATACACACACACCTAGATGTGTGTGTGTATATGCCATGTATGTTTGCATGAACATATACAAATGCATGCTTCGCTCATACACACAAGCGTATCTGACTGTCGCTGCTCTGCACGTGTTTAATTTTCCTAATTTTCTTCTCATTCCATCTTTTCAATCGAGGTCGTTATTATTGTTGTTGTAATGGTTTTGGTAGTATGTTGATGTTATTCTTTTATTCGGTATGAAGATCACGGTATAAAATTAACGCACACGCACATATACATGTGCATATATATATGTGTGTGTGTGTGTGCCTGTCTGTGTATATATATATATATATATATATATATATATATATATATATATACATAGATTCATACACACAAACATATATATATATATACATATGAACACACACATTCAAGTATATATATATATATTAATGTACATATGTACATATATACATAAACACACACACACGCACATATATATATATTTGGTATATGAGTCTCTGTGTGTGTACAAATTCATTAATTACGCACCCATATACATACACACATGCGTATGTGTATATATGCATGTTTGTATGTGTGTATATATTAATACGTGTATGAGTATTCATGTTGTACGCTTCTACGTGTGTCTGTGCTGAGAGAAGAGAGAGGGTGAGAGTGAAAACGAAAGTGAAAGTGAGAACTACCGTGTTTGAAAAAGAATATTTCCGGGCTATGAATTTATAAAATGAAACAACATAACCTCCATAATTTCTTACATTAGTTTTCGTCTTCCTTTCTACGTTACCGCGTCACTACAACCACAGCACCACTACGACATGACAACTTACATCATTACACACCACCATGCAATACGGTACACCACACCGCCTTATTTGTATTCGTATTTCCTAACGAATTTCGACAGATAGTGGTAAATGCACAAGCGATAAGAGAAGTCAATTAATGTTGATAATGCAATAGCTTAATTCTCTTGGCCTTCTCATTGATAAGCGCTGTTTTGTCGTCTTTATTTCCTTCATTAATGTTTAGGCGAGCATAATAATCAGCATTAATTATTAGTTGCCTGCATAGTGAAAGGCCATCAGATGGCTTTAGTCATCGCGCTTGTACGTGCGCATTTTAAGAAAGCGGGTTCCGGTTTCGATTCTCATCAAGGGATTTGTCCCTATTGAATCTGATCAATACTCATTGTTGCTTAAAACCTTTGCTTTATACAGAAGCGATACGAAAGATGTGTAACTAATTAAAAATAAACATTATTATTGTTAGGAATTAATGATTGCTTATTATATCGAATTACTTACGCTTATTATGTGAAATTAATCAATATGCTGCATCAGTAATTGAGAGTTAAATTGTTATTCTTAACGGTAATAAATCGTGATTACATATACATATATACATGCATGCATCTATATATGTATATATTTCTCTGTGTGTGTGTGTGTGTGTGTGTGTGTGTGTGTGTGTGTGTGTGTGTGTGTGTGTGTGTGTGTTTGTATGTGTATATAAACTCGTGCACAAGCGTTCAGATGTATACTTACGTACATAACTATAGACATACGACAATAATATGGTTCGCTCCCCTTTGATAATATACGAAAATAAAATGATAAATGCTTCGCTCCCTTTTCTCTTTATATGTTACAACCAACGTAGGCAAGTAATTGTTGTCTCTTTTAGATAAGCATTTCCCATCGAAATATAATTACAGGACGATTTTTAATGGCTGATAAAAAATATACAGCTGCTGTCTCAATATGGATAAAATTGTCACTCGTAAATCTCACCAAGATTCCACCTTCTGATGCAATTGTCACGACTCTGAAGCTTGCCCATTTTACTACGTGTGTATGATAAATTCTCTCATATATGAGGTAGCACTTAAAGAATTACAGAATTTGTGCCTAAATCGATAAACATTATTTTCTAGCAGCAAATATGTTATTATTCGCTATGGATAGCATTATATCATATTGGTTCAAAATTTTGGCTCATGTCCTGCATGTGTGAAGAAGGGTTAAGCCGATTACATCGGCACCACTGCTCGTCTGGTTATTATTTTATCGATTCGCAAGGTTAAAAGACAAAATCGACCACGGCGGAATTTGAACTCAGAACTTGAAGACGGACTAAAATCTGCTAGGTATTTTTGCTTGGCAGGTCGCCGCCCTGTAGCATAATATTAATTTCAAATTTTGTCACAGATTTACTTTTGAAGATATTTGGATATCAATAGGTTGGATGGGTTTGTGGGGATTTAAGAATTGTCCAGTTATATTTGTGGCAATATTCTCGCTGAAATTTGACGTCTTTTATTTCTAGTTGTATTTAACTCAATTCAACAATATTTCTTTGAAGCTATTATTGTGTAGTATTTTATAATAGTATATGGTGAGCTATGAAACGCAATAGACATAGACTAAGTGTATGTCGAGTAGTGTAGCATATAGCGTAACCAATGTCTTGTCGTAGGTGAAGGAGCCTTTGTGTATAGCATGGATCGTTTTATTTGGATTTCGAGATAACTATCAATATGGAGGTTTGTATAATTATCCAGAGGCTTAATTTCATATTTAATTTAAGTTCTTGCTTATACATGTTATATCCATTTCTATTGTGTATTAGCCAATTGTCCTTGTATAATCCTACGGGAGCGTCTAATGCTTATCTGTATCTTACTAAAATGTGCGGATCAACGAGAGGACGCTATCTCTGCTCCATGAATACTATCCATGGATATGCGAAAGTATTCTTCAGCATTGTTCATCATATGTAGGAGTTATTCTAATTCTACAACGATTTTCCCAATACTAGTATTTATGTGATTAACAGACTATGTTATAATAGCATCCCAGTCTCAAGGGCAAGATGATTCATACAAAACGGACTTCCTTGACGAAGAACTATAGTTGATGTGTCGTTAAAATTAAACCCTTTAATAGTAGCGCATCTACATTTCCTTTCACTCAAATTAGAGGCTCAACTTCTATCTGTAATTTCTATAATGTGTATTACGTTTTATCAAACAACGTACATTTCATCAACGCTGAGTTTTATTCTATATTTATGATACTGAGTAAACATTAGTTAAAGGGCATTCAGTATGTGTGGATATAGGCGTTCTTAATATTCGTATGTTTAAATTGCGGATCGAAGGCAGTTTTGCCTGGTCGTGAACTATTTTGAAAGTTTCAGGGATATATTGTTTTATGAGCTTAAAATACACAGGTAGAAGATTGACGATCATATGTTTTCTACTTGCACATATATCTCATTTATCGGCTCAAAAATCTGATTGGCTTTTTTGGAAAGAGTTGAATAGCAACTTAGTTTCTTATTGAACATATTGGGTCACATTTTTGATTTAAGATTCTTGCTTTCATTATATGTCTTTTATCGAATTTAGTGGCGAGTCAGATAAGATGTACGTATATATAAGTATACATTACTTTTTATGAACGAGTACAGTAACATTTCTTAATGTTTTCATTGCAACCAAAAAGTCATAAGGAGAAATTTCTGAAAAAGAATCCGAAAACCATCTACATTCGGTCTCAATCTACATAACTATAGACACCTTTGAAAACAAGACAGGCAATCGGTAAATTGACCTGGTCAGTGGCTCCCCGTTTTCTGTTCTGCCTGGAGAAAGCTGCTAAGAAGATGTAGAAACAAACGTTCACTCCTCAATTCTATGAAATACGATCGAAGAGTTAAATTGAACGATTTTCAAAGTAAGTCGATTGTGATGGAATTTATATAAAGAAGTACATTTCTATAAAGAAAAGTACACTCTTCCACTATCTCCGATATAAACGATCTGCGTAAATTCATAAAAAAAACTTATGGCTAATTTTGCAAAATACACGCAGAAACCTATACTCTTTTACTCTTTTACTTGTTTCAGTCATTTGACTGCGGCCATGCTGGAGCACCGCCTTTAGTCGAACAAATCGACCCCAGGACTTATTCTTTGTAAGCCTAGTACTTATTCTATTGGTCTCTTTTGCCGAACCGCTAAGTTACGGGGACGTAAACACACCAGCATCGGTTGTCAAGCGATGGTGGGAGGACAAACACACACACAAACACACATACACACACACACACATATATATATATATATATAC
>NC_069001.1:9861068-9861819 GCF_001194135.2 Octopus bimaculoides | reverse complement strand
TATTCATATACGAATATGTGTGTGTATATACTTACCTACCTACAAAAATACTTACACACATACATACATTACTTATATAAATATATAAATAAAGTCCATGGTTGTTCACTTATTTAGGTGTTGAAATATCTATATCTATATACTTACATATATCTGATATCTGTTTTCCTTAAGGATATGATCGTTCTCTTTTTTTCCTTTTACTAAACATAGATTTTTATTTTTATTTTATTTTTCCACGTCAGATGTTTGTTCTTGCGAATAATTCTTAATGTATATAATATGATATATTATTTATACACTTCCTGCTTTGTATCTTCGAATTTCTTTCCGACCGGAGACTAAATAACATTGATGCTATCGCCTAACATACAACTTTTGCCCACATATGCCGCCTCCAATTTACGCAGGGGAAATTACATTTCCCTCCAACTACAGTGTAGTGTTCATGGGCATATGATACAATCACAAAGTCAAAGAAATATTTGCCACAAATAAAGATACATACGCCTACAAAACAATTAATAGATATTCACACTTACTCATACAAAAACACACCGGCAGATATGCCTATATGTGTATGTATATCATTTATATTATTATATGTATGTATCTATATATATATATATATATATATATATTATACATATAGACATACATATATATATACATGTGTACGCACATCACACACACACACGTCCACATACATACGTACACACCGACACATACAAAGAGACACACACGTATATAT
>NC_069001.1:9855264-9857612 GCF_001194135.2 Octopus bimaculoides | reverse complement strand
ACACACGATATATATATATATATATATATATATATATGTATATATATATACATATATATATATAAGTGTGCATCTCTGTATGTACTAATATATAAACGTAAGGGTGTGTGTATATCCATGTATATAAGTATGTATATATAAATGTATATATATCAATACATATATATATGTATGTATAACTATATATATGTATATACATATATAGATATATACACTTTTACTTGTTTCAGTTATTTGACTACGGCCGTGCTGGAGCACTGCCTTTAGTCGAGCAAATCGACCCCGGGACTTACTCTTTGTAAGCCTTGTACTTATTTTATCGGTCTCTTTTGCCGAACCACTAAGTTACGGGGAGGTAAACACACCAGCGTCAGTTGTTAAGCGATGTTGGGAGGGTACAAACATAGACACACACATGCATATATAAATATATATATATATATATACATACGTACAACCGGTTTCTTTCAGATTCCGTCTACCAATTCCAATCACAAGGCTTTGGTCGTCCCGATGCTTTAGTAGAAGACACTTGCCCATGGAGCCACGCAGGAGAACTGAAATTTTGTATGCATAACACTTGGAACTTCAGAAAGGTCTGCACATAACCATCTGTCATTTCTTCTGTTAACTTTTTGATCTTGTCGAAGTTTTTCTCGTTTGAGAAAAGCCAAATCAAATCTTGTTCTGCTGGATTTTTGAGTTTGTTTAAGAGCCTTTTAGACCTGATGTAGTGATTTTCTTTTGCTCTTCTGACAATCTTACCTTTTCTTATCATAAAAGGCTTATATCTGATGTCTTCGTGGACAATATTTCTCAGACATGGAAATACATTGCAATCGACCCCAAGGACTTTTCGGGATTGTAATCAATGGTCTGATGAACCTTCTGGATAAACTCAGGTGTTCTGATGATTTCCGGACGTTTAGAATGCTTTTTTATGCTTTGATACTGGTGATACGTTTCCATCTTTAGTATCTAGCTCTTTACAAACTTTGTAGACGAATGATCTGGTAACTTTTAAAACTCGAGATATTTCTAAATCACTATGTTCAGCCTTTATAAGCACAATAACAGAATGCCTCTTCATTTCTTGAGTAAGCTGAGGGTCTGCTATTACTATTTTCTAACACAAAGCTTATACAGAGGTAGCAAAAAGTGCAGCACTGACCAAAAAATGGTATGTCCTGTCCTCAAATACCTTACGCACCCTGTATCTGTATATATATATATATATACGCAGATGATGTAGTGCCTTACTGCGAAATCATAGATCAGTTACAGATAACTGAGCCGGACCAAAATTGTTACACAAGGACAGATGGAAACTGCCAACGGTGAAATCGGGGAGGTAAAGAAGGACGTCTACTTAGGGCTTAAAGTTAATATGCTCCGAGGCACGGATGCCGAAATCTAAGGGAGAGTAAAAGCAAAGTAAAGGGCGTTTACTCCACTAAAAATAGAATATGCTTAAGGGAAAGCTGGGCCAGACCATACATGACCGAATCTTGAATAGAACCGTCTTACGGGAGCCGTTATGAGGAAATGAATCGCAAGCTACTACGGAGATCGGAAAACATCGAATGGCTAACACACCAAGGGATATGGAATGATCCATGTTTGGATTATCATTGCGAGAGCTTATCGAAAATGAGATCTTTTCAGAATGGAGCAGAGTAATCGACGTGATTGCTGAATGCCGAGATACATATATATTTCCAAGACATATATTTCCAAATCAGTTAACGTTGAACTGGAGATTCTTTTTTTCTTTTTTCTAGAAAACACTTTTGTTTCTCTTTTACAAGAGGTCGCTCAATGATGACGAGGTCCAACGAATGGTACGAGGCCGCTGCTCTACGTCACTGTTAGACTGTCAGTCTCTTCCTGTAAATGTGTGTGCGTACCTGCCTGTCTGTCTGTGTGCGTGTGCGCGTATTTTTGTCTGCATGATTGATTGATTGACTGATTGATTGATTATGTGAGTGAGTGAGTGAGTGAGTGAGTGTGACTGTGTGTACATTCCGGTATTCAGTCTCCACCAACTTACAACCAGTGTAGGTTTGGTTACGTCACCGGAACCTAGCGGCTCAACAAACCGATCTAACAATAATTACCAGCATGAAAAGAATGTCGAACAAATTGACACCAAGACTTATTTTTTAAGCCTAGTACTTATTCTGTAGGTCTCTTTTGCCGAATCACTAAGTTACGAGGGCATAATCACACCAACACCGGTTGTCAAGCGCTGATGGGAGGAGAAGCAGACACCCACAGAGACACACACATTCATTTATACGCACACACTCATATATATATATATATATATATATATATATATATATATA
>NC_069001.1:9852638-9854996 GCF_001194135.2 Octopus bimaculoides | reverse complement strand
ATATATATATATATATATATATATATATATATATATATATATATATGTGTGTGTGTGTGTGTGTGTATGTGTGTGTGTGTGTGTGTATACATACAAATTAGACAGAGAAATTGCCAGATAGAAATATTTATATGCGCATTATTTCTAAATTTGCTTTGTTCTTTGCGTCTATTTTCATTTTTACACTTCGTTTGTAACAAAACTAATTGAGACACAAAATCCTTTCTCCCCCATTAATGCTTTGATAGGATTTTTGTCATATTTTATGTATTAGTTATATCAATTTATCCTTTTATTCTGCCTTTGCTGTCAGAGAAATGACGAATGCGTGTATATGAATTGCTATGTATAGACTACGCCTATCTGTTTAGTCGTATATGATCGGTGTACAGATTGTAGACATATTATAGATAATATATTTGCAAATGTGTGTGTGTGCATGTGTGTATGTTTGTGTGTGTGGGAGAGAGAAAGAGAGAGAGAGGGGGGAGAAAGTGAGAGAAAGAGAATTAGAGGGAGAGTTGATAGTTTGTTCTAATGTTTGCTGTACACAATAAATTGTTAATTTGGTAAAATTTTCATCAGGGCAGCTGAGAGAAATAATAAAGAACTGACGATAATTTTTAGCACGTCTGAATGAGAAGTGGAGATGATTTCAAGAACTGAAAAATCTCTCGCTTATTTATTTTGATTTTTGTCTCACATAAAAAGGACTGCACAGCAAAGGACGTGTTTCGTCTTCATTTATACATCGTTAGCACAGCACTGATATTTTCATCTCCAGACCGCCGTATGGGCAATTTAACACACCAAGGAAGAGTGGAGACAGTTTATTTTTGTCAGAGGTATTTGTATAAATACCGCTAACTAACCTAACAACAAAAATTCAAAGAAGTCATTGACATGAATTTACGAGTCAAATACGCCTCAGGTAAGAATTTATTGGCATACATAACGATATTTTTTTCTGCTAAAATCTCACTGGCAGGGGAAAGAAAATAAAGAATTAGAATAGTTGATGATTCAGAATAAGAAGGAAGTATTTCAAGAAATTAGAAAATAAATTACGGTAGTCGATTCATTCGACTAAACATTCTACAAGGCGGTGACCAAGCAAGGCGGTGACCAAGCAAGGCGGTGCCCCAGCATGGTCGCATTATCATGACTGAAACAAGTAATAGTTAAAAGATTTTAAAAGCCTGTCCTATGCCTACAAGGGCATAAAATGAACAGAGAATGGTGTTGATAAATAGGTTAATATCTAGGTGAGCCTCACCCAGACAGGACACACACACACACACACACACACACACACACATATGATACTCCAATGATTGACTTCGCTGCCAAATCTGTTATACTTTCCAGTAATAGATCGGCTGAACAAAAAAAAACCTTATGGGAAACCCATATTTCTTATTACCTTCAGGTATTCTTAGCATCTACAAGAACAAAAAGCTCAACAAGATAAGCAACAGATCTATTCAAAACTGATCTCGGTGACCTCGTAATTGTCCATCCTCTCTCAACAGATGGCACGACACATTTTTACCACCCCTTATTCTCCAGATCCTACACCATAACAATTCACCTAACCTCTGTACTCAATCTCGTCACCGCCGTCATGTCATTTATCTGCCACTAAGGTTATCATTTTTTACCGGCGAGAGGGTATCATTACTTTCTTCTTCACCGTCTCAGTCCAACATAATTACCCACATCATAGCATATTAAACTGCAAATTTAAATAAACATAGATAGGTCATGTTAAAACTTTGGAGTGGAGATGATGAGGTAAGCCAAACTAAGCTGTGGGGTTCAATACTTCAAAAAAAAAAAAAAATTATATTTCTCTTTGTTATATTTTCCAATTCAGAGGCAGCGAGCTGGCAGAATCGTTAACACACCGGACAAAATGCTTAGCGGACTTGGGTCAATCTTTCATCCCAATCGGGTTCTATAAAGTATATCACAGTTGTGTTCTGGGGCCGATGTAATCATTTTAACCCCTCCCTCGAATTTTAGGACCTATGCATAAAGTAGAAATGAATATACTAGAATATTTTCCGTAGTCGTTAGTTTTATATGTGTGTGTGTGCGAATACGTGTATATATGTATGTATATGTGTGTGTGAGTCCGTGTGTGTGTGTGCATATATATATATATATATATATATATATATATGTATATAGGCGCAGGAGCGGCTGTGTGCTAAGTAGCTTGCTTACCAACCACATGCTTCCGGGGTCAGTCCCACTGTGTGGCACCTTGGGCAAGTGTCTTCTGCTTTGGTCTAGGGCAGACCACAGCCTTCTGAGTGGATCTGGTAGACGGAAACTGAAAGAAGCCCGTCGTAT
>NC_069001.1:9851454-9852022 GCF_001194135.2 Octopus bimaculoides | reverse complement strand
ATATATATATATATATATATATATATATATATATATATATATATATATATACATATGTGTGTGTGTCTGTGTGTGTATGTATGAATAGGTTCATAGATATGTGTATGTATGTATGTATGTGTGTATGTATAATACATACAAATTGATGATCAAATCGATATTTTGGAAAGGGTGTATTTTTTATTGTACGTATATTAAGATAATTATATCAGGGACCACCATTTTTACTCCCAAGGGTTTCCTGGCCGTACCCATCACAGTGCCATTAACAAGCTTACTCTTTCTTGCTAACAAGTACCGACAAGGACTGTTAGTTTAATGTATTAGAGCGGCCATTTATTTATTTATCTTCTTATTTCTTTCAACATCAATGTGTAATAATGAAGCACGTTTATAAGCCATAATTACTACGGTATCCATATAATAGCCGACTTATTAAATATTTAACAGATAGAGAGAAAAGGTAGACGAGGATAAACGCTGAAAATGGAATGGAAAGCAATGTGAAAATGCGCATACATTTTTATCTTATATATATATATATATATATATATATATATATATATAT
>NC_069001.1:9851227-9851352 GCF_001194135.2 Octopus bimaculoides | reverse complement strand
ATATATATATATATATATATATATATATATGTATGTATGTATGTATATATGCATGTACGTACACACGTATGCCTATATCTATGTATATACGTATACAGCTATAGCGCATACGTAAATACACCAGA
>NC_069001.1:9850317-9851127 GCF_001194135.2 Octopus bimaculoides | reverse complement strand
ATACGTACATATCCATGTATCTATGTCTATATGTACGTAAGTATGTGTGTGGACGTATGTATGTATTATGTAAGCTTGTATGTGTATATATATATGTATGTATTTACGTGAATATGGATTGTTGGACGGATTAGGTGGACGCATGCGTGCTTTTCATTACGCTGCGTTTAAGCATGTATATATAAAAGATATACACACATTTAAGTTTGTGTATATATCTTTCATTGTTTGTCTTTTCTTTTATATGTTTCATTGACAGAACTGCGCCCATACTGGGGCAGCACTTCAAAGGCTTTAATTGAACACCTCTATACTAGAAGATATTTTCCTGCTTGTTACTTGTTCTATCTCAGTTGATGTCTCATCGGTGGGAGCGTAAGAAGAATAACACCATTGTAAAACTGTGGGGTGGGGTGCAAACGGAAAGACATTTAAATATATATATAGTGATGTGTATATACCTATACGACCGGCTTCCACACAGTTTTCGTCTGCCGTCGTTACTCACAAGACATCGGTCGTCCCGGAGCTATATAAGAGTCACTTGCACTAGGTACCGTGGTGTGGGACTCTTACGTCCCAGTGGCGATATTGTACGAACCCTCATCACCACGGCTATATCCCAGTGGCAATATTGTCCGAACTCTCGTCGCTACCGATATTTCCCAGTAGCGATATTGTCCGAACCCTCGTCGATACTGATATTTCCCACGATGACAACCTAGTTTGTTGTCTCCACGGGACAGGTCCGAACGGCATACCTTCGCCGATTGACATTACTGACTGTGTCAGCCCACTATTGATTCGTAG
>NC_069001.1:9846782-9849146 GCF_001194135.2 Octopus bimaculoides | reverse complement strand
TATATATATATATATATGTGTGTGTGTGTGTGTGTGTATCATGTGGCCATGAGGGCGTGCTACACTAAAGGTGGCACTCCATCATGGCTACAACCTCAGCCTGAATCAAATACAGGAATATAAACATGCATAAACATGCATATGTGTGTGTATATGCATGCATACACACACGCACACACATTGGTATGATTATCCATGTTTTTGTCGTTGCGGGTCTACGAGTGTATGCATAATCGCATATGTGCATATGTGCGTGCGCGTATTTGCAAGTGTGGGTGGCTGTGTGCGTATCTGTGCGTGTGTGCGTGTGCATGTGTGTGTATGGGTGTGTGTGTGTGTCTGAGTGTGTGTGTCAGTCAATGTGTACGTGTATATGTGTGTGCATGTATGTATGTGTGTGTCTCTTTGTGTATGTATGTGTGTGTCTCTGTGTATGTATGTCTGTGTTTGTGTGTGTGTTAATCAATGTGTTTGTATGTACGTGTATATGTGTGTGGATGTACGTATATGTGTGTGTGTGTGTGTGAATGGTCGTCCAATTCAGCGCTTTACATTACAGCATCGCATTCACAGAAGTAATTCCGATGCTAATGATATTGTCTGACAAGGAAATAGAATTTCTGGCAATTTATGGCTTTAAACGTTTGAATAACGAAAAAGGAAATTTTCGACTGAACTTAATTTGCAACTAAGAATAAACAAGCATACAACAAACAAACCAACAAGCGAAGCCAAGCATCGCCATATCCATATAACAGCCACTCACGCCCCAGAAAAGTTTCCTCCGAACAAAAACCATCCAGGACATTTCAAATACAGTAACGAATGTTGGGGGGAATGTTCAATCTATTCACTCCACAGCAAGACGAATAAATTTCCTATAACACATTTTAATCTATTCAAAAAGCAAAGTAAAATTACGAAAATAAACAACGGAGGGGGAAATCAATAACGAAATCAGCTCAGAAATCACCTTTTGCTGTTTTATGTCGTTAATTTCACGTCGAACCCGTCTCATTAACTATCAAATAAACTTTTCTTAAGCCTTATCTTCGTTTCTATATTTCATTTTACAGTTTTAGTTTATGCAGCAAGATTTTATCTGTAATACATTAAAAAGAGGATGGAAAAAAATTCTCTTTATATTTTTCCACTTTTCGTTTTTGTATTTTTGTTGTTGTTGCTCCAAGTGATTGTTTAACTCTGGGTCAACTGTTGTTGGTGGAGGCGCAATGGCCCATTGGTTAGGGCAGCGGACTCGCGGTCATAGGATCGCGGTTTCGATTCCCAGACCGGGCGTGGTGAGTATTTATTGAGCGAAAACACCTCGACGTCGTAAGCGACAGAGTGCCAACAACAAGTGTTGTTGAGCAGATTTACGATCAAAGCTATTTCATATTTGAGTATTTCCTCTCTTTCTCGGCCATAGTGTTTCAGTGGGTTGTAGAAGGAATTCGGTGTCTCTTAGCGTGTCCTTCCCGATCGAGAATTAATAGGAGCATGGGAACTACTTTGCTATTTCTAGCAAGTCGAGTGTCCGCGGATAGGCATCGATGTTGACTTCCTTTAGTCATAATTTTCGTTGTCATGAAGGGTTCGGACTTTCCGCTTCAGAATCACGTCGATTCCCATTTCGATTTCACGTCACGGGAAAATGTCCTCTAACATAACCAAGCGTTGTTGTTGTTGGCACTCCGTCGTTTTTACGACGTTGAGGGTTCCAGATGATCCGATCAACGTAACAGCCTGCTCGTGAAATTAACGTGCAAGTGGCTGAGCACTCCACAGAAACGTGTACCCTTAACGTAGTTCTCGGGGATATTCAGCGTGACACAGTGTGACAAGGCTGACCCTTTGAATTACAGGCACAACAAAAACAGGAAGTAAGAGTGAGAGAAAGTTATGGTGGAAGAGTACAGCAGGGTTCGCCACCATACCTCTGCCGGAGCGTCATGGAGTTTTAGGTGTTTTCGCTCAATAAACACTCACAACGCCCGGTCTGGGAATCGAAACCGCGTCCTATGACCACGAGTCCGCTGCCCTAACCACTGGGCCATTGCGTCTCCACTAACCAAGCGTAGTAACAGGTTTATTGAAAATGGTGACGAACAGACTGCATCGCTTTTTGGGTAGTTATTATATATTATGCTGTTTGACATAGTTTTTGGGTAACTTTATTAAAGAGTCTTCGCTTACAAGCACAAGAAGATATCTAATCCGACATCCTTCAGTCTCTGATAATTATCAGAGACTGATAATTATAATTAATCAATTATAATTAATCAATGATAATAATAATCATTTCTAGTATAGAAAGAAGATCAATAATTTTTGGAGTCGGTTAGTCGAAAATGTCGAACCTAA
>NC_069001.1:9842481-9846391 GCF_001194135.2 Octopus bimaculoides | reverse complement strand
TTATTTCCTTCTTGTAAATTATTAATTATTAATTAATTAATTTTACCTTTTATTATTATTGAAAATATAATTCACTCCCTGATAGTAAACTGCAGTTTCTGCGGGATTACTCGTAGCACAAGTGGGTGATTGGGGAAGAATGCGAGTTCTCACTTCTCTGTATAAATTCGGAAGTGCTGGCTTTTGGATATTGGCTATTCGATGTCGTTTGGTCAAATACGTATTTAATTATTAGTACTCTCGGATTTACAACTGGAATACTACACTGAAGAACGAAATAAGTGAGTAAAAATATATATATATATTTTTTTTTTTTACATCTATTTAATCCAGAAACACGTATGTGGTTGATCAAAGCCCTGTCTAGTCGTTATTTTTTCTTTTTACCTACGTGAATTAAGAGTTTTGTTGTCTGGAAGATATCTTATGGTAGAGGAATAGTATTTAACTATTATTTCTAAATTTCGGTATGTGGTGAAGCAATTTGCTGAACCCTAATTATAATTATGCTTATAATTACAAAATTGTTATATATATATACACCACCTGTCCTCGTCTGTTGTTGTTTTTTCGTAAATTCTCCCATATATATATATATATATATATATATATATATATATATATATATATATATATATATATATATTTGTGTATGTATATGTATATACACACACAGAGTGGGGTGTAAACGATTTTTTGCTGTTCGCCGAATTCGACCCTATCTTAATATAATGAAAATGTAGTTTACTAATTAATCTTAGGTTGTCTAGCACACGACTGACAATGTAGTCGGTCTCCGTTGGTGGGTGTATAAGGTTGTTAAAATAATGCTGTTACGTTTCTGTGAAGACGCGTGTTTAGCGGTTAGTTTATTCGGCTCACGATAGAAAAGTCGTGAGTTCGATTGCTGGCGGTGCGTTGTGTCCTACTTTGTTTTAAGTTGCTCCAATTCATTCAACTGGCAAAAATGAGTTGTACCTGTTACTCAAATGGTCAGCCTCGTCACATCTTGTGTCACGGTGAATCTCCCCCAGAACTACGTTAAGCGTACTCGTATCTGTAGAATGCTCAGCCTTTCACGAGCCAGCTATTCCACTGATCGGAGCCAGCTAGAACGCACTTCGCTGCAACCCACGCAGTGACAGACACTCTTTCTTTTTACTCTTTTACTTGTTTTGGACATTTGACTGTGGCCATGCTGGAGCACCGCTTTTCGTCGAGCAAATCGACCCCATGACCTATTCTTTGTAAGCCTAGTACTTATTCTATCGGTCTCTTTTTGCCGAACCGCTAAGTTACGGGGACGTAAACACACCAGCATTGGCTGTCAAGCAATGTTAGAGGAACAAACACGGTGGTGCACCAGCATGACCGCAGCCACTTGGCTGAAACACATAAATAAATAAATAAATAAATAAATAATAGACACACAAACATATACACACACATGCATATATTTATATATATACTTATATACGATGGGCTTCTTTCAGTTTCCGTCTACCAAATCCACTCACAAGGCTTCGGTCGGCTCGAAACTATAGTAGAAGACACTTGTCCAAGGTGCGACGCTGTGGGACTGAACCCGGAACCATGTGGTTCGTAAGCAAGCTACTTATTACACAGCCACTCCTACATCTGCTGAAGTAGAACATCTGTGACCATCACGTCGTTTTGTAGGGAACTCAGGTTTGCATTATCCGTAACAGTTATAAAGACGGTTATGTATTATTCAAACCAGAAGCATAGACCGTGGGCCTACGCAACGCTTTTATGGGGCTGCTAATTCTAGGCTTGCTGTGGAAGCTTGTAAGCTTTGGTGCCCGGAGTAAGTGGTGAAGCAGCTGTAGTGGCTATACAAACATTGTTGCACTTTCTAGTAAGCCAAGAATATACGTAAAAATTATTGTTGTTTCTCTTGTTGCTGCTAGTGACAGTTTGATTGATAGGTTATTTTCTTGTAGGTGTTGTTGTTGTTGTTGTTCCATTTGTTGTTGGTGGTGGTGGCGATGTTGGCGTTAGAGAGAGGAAGAATGGGAGGCGGTAGTCTTTTCGACCATAAGTAACCTGGTTCTGAGTGAAAGGATAATTAGTTCGTAATCTGGTGGGATTAGGAAGAAAGAATGAAATGGCTGGTAATTTTTTTTTTATTTAATTATATATCTAATAATTAATTCGATGATTAGTATACTCTACAAACAAAATGTAGGTGTTGGACAGTAGGAGACGAAAGAGGAGGAAGACAGCAAAAAGCTTATATCTTAGAAACACACATTTAGTAAGAAAAACAAAATGAGTGAGATAGAGTAAGATATGTGTGTGTGTGTGTGTGTGTAGCGCAAGAATTCACAAAAAAACAAAAGACGAAGAGAAGTGGTGTAGACGACAAACATATGTATTAGTTTAACGCTCGTGAAGTGAAAAAGTCTTTAACGTTTCGAGCCTACACTCTTCCACTGAGAGGAACACACGAAGAAACAAGGAGAGAAAAAAAGAATGTGTAGTGGCTAGCGACCTATATATATATAATAACTATAATCAAATATCATTTATATAATAATATATACTCTCTTTAAAGTGACTAAAGCAAAACAGGTCGCTTTAAAAGATGCATATATTATTATGTAAATAATATATAATTTTCGTTATTAAGGCGGACCTATATGTTTCGCTCTTCTCCATAATTTACAGCCTTCGTGTTTGTCTACGAATTTATAAATAAAGGAATATATATATATATATATATATATATATATATATATATATATATATATATATATATATATATATATTCAACAGCCCTTCCCAAGCTATTGGTTCATAGCTCTGCTGAGTTCTTCTGATGCAGGTCGCTAGTCTGTCGTATAATTACACATTTTTGCCTGCTGAGTGGATGTGGCAACGAAGATTTAAGTGTTCCGTTCAAGAACACAATGCAGTATTTGGTTGGTATTCATTTTATCGATCCGAATTGATGGAAGACAAAGCTGATCTCGTCGACATTCAAAACACTCCGAGATCAGAACGCAAAGATGGAAGAAATGCTGCAAAACAGTTTGTTCGACGCACTAGTAATAAATACAATTTCTGATTCAAGCAGAAAGACAATTTTTTTTTAATTCAGAGCATGAGTTAAGACCATTATTACTTGCCTTGGTACCGTATTGCTTCAAGACTTTTTAAACGATGGACATCAAAGTTCCTCGGCGGAATTTGAACTCAGACCGAAGACCGATGGAATAAACACAGAACAGTATTCTTCCTGACCTTTTAACAATTTTCTGTCTTGTTCCTATTAATGATTGTGGCCATGACAATGTTTGTGCTGGGGGGAGGGGGCGCTACTTCTTCTTTCTGTTTACAATAGTTGTGTGTATGTGTGTGCGTACATGTGTGTGGGTGTAGGAGCTGATAATGTATGCATGGCTGGTCGAAATGCTGTTTGCGGTAGTGATGATGATAATGTGGTGGTTTTCATACTAGTTAGTATTAGTCGCTGCTGGTATTGTTCTAATGGTAGAGATGGCGGTGTTGGTGGTGGTGCTTGGGGTGGTGGTGAGGAGGATGGTGGTGATGATGACGATGATGATGATGATGATGATGATGATGATGCTGTCGACGACGACGACGACGATGATGACGATGACGATAATCATGATGATCATGATGATGAGGGAGGGAGGAATAGAATCGAAGTTACACAAGGAGGAGGAGGATACTGATAATGTTAGTTCTGATTATAGTAATGATGGAGATGAAGCTATGAGCAACAGTTGCTGCTGCTGCTGCTGCTCATTAGGAAGAAGATGATGATGATAATGATGATTATGATGATGATGATGATGTGTGTGATGCTGCTGCTGCAGCTGTTAGTAGACGGTTAAATCAATGTTCCCTGATCTAGTTTAGT
>NC_069001.1:9838892-9842010 GCF_001194135.2 Octopus bimaculoides | reverse complement strand
TCCCTTCTCTTATCACTTCATAATATTAACTTACAGAGTTGTAGCTGTCATCTCTGATGTGACTTAACACGTTTAATAAGATTAACGATGATAGTAATATAGCATAATGATTTCTTTCCCGCTTATCTTTACTGTTGCTATTGTTGTTGATGTGATCAGTGTTTACATTTTGTTGTTGTTGCTGCAGTTGTTGTTGTTGTTGTCGCTGATGTTGTATTTGTGGTATTAGTCAGTATTTGTTAATATAGAACTTGTTACATAGTCTTACCTCTAGCCATAAACTCATATCATTTTTCTTCGTCTTCTTGTTATTATGTACAGCACTTTATGTTTGCTGATATAGAACATACTATGTACTTGTTCTCTCTGTACTCAATTCGGTAATTTTGCTAATGTTCTGTAGCCCATTGCTAGCCAAGACTAAAGAGACTTATAGTGAAATCGTTTTGATGTACTTCACTTTTATTATTATTTATACTTTGCCTTTCATCCTTTTGGGGTCCATAAAATAAGTACCAGTTGAGTACTGGGGTCGACGTAATCGACTATCCTCATTCCCCCGAATTCCAGGTCTTTTCCCGCTAACAGATAAAATCATTATTATTATTATTAGTTTCAGATTTTGGTATAAGGCCAGTAATTTGAGGAGAGGGGCAAAGTGGATCGCATCGGCCCCAGTCCTTCACTGGTACTAAATTTATCGACCTTGAAAGGATGAATGGCAAAATCGAACTCGGCGAAATTCGAATCCCGTCACTGCGATCTGAGTTCAAATTCCGCCGAGGTCGACTTTGCCTTTCATCCTTTCGGGGTCGATAAATAAGTACCAGTTGCGTACTGGGGTCGATATAGTCGACTGTCCCACTCCCCTCAAATTTCAGATCTTGTGCCTATAGTAGAAAGAATTATTACTATTATTATTATTATTATTATTATTATTATTATTGTCGCAAGAGCTGGACGTGTATTTCGGAGGTCCGTAAGTGTGTGCCTTTTTTTCCTCTAAAAAGATTATTGCAGCATTATAACTTGTGACGAAGTTAATCTAGATCATATTGGTCTGATTAAAAGTGTTATTTTTTCTCTCTCTTTATTTCTTTTTTTTTCTTTCTTTCTTTTTTGCGCTACGGGGCAAAAATCACTCGAAAAGAAAATTAAGTTTCCTTTCAAAATTTGCAAAATTTAATATGGCGTCATCTTTATCAGCAAGTCAACAAGAGAGGGAAGTGGGAGGGGATGTACAACACAAAATTGTCTTTCACCGTCACTCTCCCCCATTCACTCTAGATATAGATGATAGTGGTAGTAGCAGGAGGAGTAGCAACAGCAATGACAACAACAGCCACAGTGGAAGTGTCAGGAATAATGAAAATTCGATCAAGGAAACACGAAATATAACGAGCAGGAGCCAATTGTGCAAAGAAAATATCACCACCACCATCACCAGACAAATCAGTAAAATTTCGAATAAAGGAAAAGAGAGTTCAAATACAAATAACGTTTCCATCACAAAAGTTACAAATAAGTTTAAAATTATGTCGTTAAAGGATAAGAAAGAACATTTAAAGAAGCTGAGAGGATTATAAGACGGGAAGAAAGAAAGGCAACACTAAATGTATCTCAAAACCTGCCAAAGGCAACTGAAAAAAAAAAATCATATACAGACGTCTGTCCCTGAAAAGAAGAAGACTGTAAAAATACCATCAGAGCAAGCTGAATTCTGCCAGAAAACTATATGAGGAGATGTCTGGCTGGTCTTTCTTGCAAGACCATAGATTTATAACTAAACTGCGTCATCCAAGATAACTCTCCGTAGTTGTCAAATTTAAGAGTCTTGAGATGATCAGTTTTGTTTCATAGTAATTTCATATAGTCAAAAATTCTCATAGAGCGTAAACCATACATTCATCTTTTAGTCAGGAGGTAAGTCAATGACTATAACTCGCTAGACGTACTTCGAAACATGTGGCTGACAGAGGAACAAAGATGTCCTCAAAATAGAAGCCTATCTCGTATATTTGCAACTGAATAGAATCCGCTAAATGCACTGAAGATGTCAGATGATGGTGTTAAACCGGGAGATATCTGAAGTCTATCATCCAATTAGGTGGCAGTGGAATTTCAAATAAAGAGCGCAAGAGGGCAGGCAACGCGTCTACTCAGAGGTTCTTACACTTCCGCCAGTAGTAATGCTAATTTACCAAATCCGAAAGGATGATAGTTAAAGATAACCTCGGCAGGAGTGGGACTTAGATTTGAGAGAGTAGGAATAAAGAACACTGAGTATAGTGTCCGACGTTCTAAAAGAATGGTACTGGCCAGGGGGCCGAAACAATGATGGTATACGATAGGCAGCTGATGATAGGTGTCAGATTTGATATAATGGTTGACTTGTGAATCTTTTGCTTCTTGTGTTCTTGTCGTTCTAAGTTGTTCTTTAATGTAACTCTAGTCCTCGCAAAGTAAAACATGTTTATGTATTTCTGGTTCTTTTACTTATCGTGGTCTTGTTGTTTATATTATAACATGCATTGATATGACATGATTGTTCTCCATTCATTCTGCGGTCGATCCGTTCAGCTAAAATTTCTTCAAGGTGGTGCCCCAACATGGCTGCAGTTTAGTGATTGAAACAAGTAAAAGATAAAAGTAAAATATCAATATGAAGAATGCTTTTATAAATTTCGTTTTTTTTTTTTCTTGAACCAAAGACTTTCTTTAGAATGTGTTAAGTTTTCTTTTTAATGAAAATATTTCGATATAAAATAAATAAATAAATAAATAGATAGATAAATATATAAATAACTAATAATAATAGTAATAACAGGTGGCGAATTCACACATTCATATCCGTTTGATAAATTGTCACCTTTCTAAAATATTGAACCTATTTATCATTAAGCACTTAAATCAGTCACATATATACATCATATATATGTGTGTATGTATATATGTATGTATGTATGTGTATGTATATATATATATATATATATATATATATAAATGTTTACACGTACATATACATATATATGTGTGTATGTATATATCAATATATATATGTAAATATCTACATATATATATATATATATATATATATATATATATATATACACACACA
>NC_069001.1:9837475-9838882 GCF_001194135.2 Octopus bimaculoides | reverse complement strand
AGCATATATGTGTGTGCACGTGTGTGTGTGTGTGTATATAAAAACAGGTGTTTGAAATGTTTTCGATAACAAAGATTGATTATCGTAGAAAATGTTTCAAATTAATGATTATTTTTGTTTTGTTCTCATAAACGTCAAACAGATATATTCTTTCTCCGTGGATATGTAAAATTATATATTACTTTGCTGTCGTATATTGTCGCTATATCAACAAGAAAATACATTTTTCATAACTGCTTTACTGAAATATAACCTTTCATTGTTAAATGTGGAAAATTACAGATGGTTAGATATACGTATATTTTGTAAATCCCCCCAAAACGCCTCGTCAATTTTCTATTCTAAAGAGGAAGTCTTCGGACTGTCAAGAGCTTTAACTACAAAACAAATACATGTATGTGTGCGTGTGCGTGTGTGTGTGTGTGTGTATGTGTGTGTGTGTTTGTTTTATCTTATAAGACAATATTTTTTCCCCAGCAGATGATATTTCCCCACATAAACATAGGATACACATACCTCGGTGCGGGTCTGGTCGTACGTATCTAGAGATAGAACATTACATGCAAACACTCTCATGAACGCTCGTCCGCACACACATAAATACATATATATATAAATGAATTCACACATAAATACATATATATATATATATATATATATATACATATATATATATATATGAATCCATCTCACCCACCCCCCATATATATATAATGGTTCAAGTGTACAAATGAAGCAAAAGTCAGAGACACGTTCGGGAACAACTAACAACCTGTTTTAGCCTGCACTAAGGGAAAATGGAAAAGTCCTTGACGTTTTGGCCTTACGTTCTTCCATGATAGACAAGAGATTCTAATTTAGGTACAAGGCCAGCGCTTTTAGACGGTGTTCATCGGTCACATTTAATTTTAGTACCAAGAGTCATGGAGTGTATGTGTATGTGATTGCGTTTATGTGTGAACCAACAAGAGTTACATCAACATTTTGGCTACACCTGAGAGAAACAAAGTTTAATTACCCGTCAATTAACAATTTCATTCTTTCAGCTAAGGCAGGCGTAGGTTTGTGGTAAGAACCTTGCTTCCCAACCACATGGTCCCGGTTTCAGTCCCACTGCGTGATACCCTGAGCAAGCGTCTTCTACAACAGCCTTGTCAATGGATTTGGTAAATAGAAACTGAAAGAAATTTGTCGTATGTTTATCTGTGTGTGTGTGTTTATTTCTGTATTTGTAACACCCCACCACCACCACCACCACCACATGACAACCAGTATTGGCGTTTACGTCCATCTAACTTAGCAGATCGGTAAAAGTGACCGAGTGAATAAGTACCAGGCTTTAAAAAAAATAATTCCTGGCGTAGATTTATTCTACTAAAATTCTTGAAGGGGCTATCACTACATGGC
>NC_069001.1:9834286-9836997 GCF_001194135.2 Octopus bimaculoides | reverse complement strand
ATATATATATATATATATATATATATATAATAAACATATAGACAGACAGACAAACAAACTGGAGTAGCTGCATACATGCATGTGTACATACGCGTTAAAATTAGCTGCCCACTGAAAACTAGACTAGTTAAGAAAATACAGGAGAAAGAAAACGTTTATAAGCCATTGATATGGAGCCTGAAAATCCAGCACTTAAGAGAGAAGTTTCGTTTCGTACCCAACATACGTAACAACCCATCTGGAGTAATTTATGTTTGAACTTTTGTTTCTTGGTTGTGAATGTAACTCCTTAATTTATAAGCTAAAAATCATATCTAGGACAACGAAAATCAGCAAGACAGAGATTGTTTCCCGTAAAAACTTATTACTAAGCAGGTGGTCGGTTAAAATTAACTCTAACTTAAAATGAGAAAAAAAAGATCTCTCATGCATTCAGAAATATATTTCATTTAAGCGAGAAATCTAATCACGGAATGCACAGCTCTTCACGGAATGAAAGCAAATTTGCTGACAAAGCATAATTTCTTTCACCGGCATTATGTATGTATGTTTCTATTTATGTATGCATGTATGTATGTGTTCATACGTATATATATGTGTGTGTTTGCGTGCGTGTATGTGTGCCGTGGTATGTGTACAGAGGCCCACAAGAACGCTTGTACGAACATAGATGCATGGAAATATAAATATGCATAGAGATACTTATATTTGAACACACACACACATATATATATGTATTCTGTTTGTGTGTATATATACATGTATGTATACACACATATAAACACATATATATATATACACGTATAGTAACATACTTGCATACATACATACATATATACTCATTCATTCAAACGGGTGTATTTGTATATTAATGAATATGTATGTATGAAGTGAGAAATTCACGTATAAAATTACACATAGGAAGTCAAAAAGTCTTGCATACACATTCTCGCACGCACGCGCATGGGTATGTATATATATACATACATACATATATATATATATATATATATATATATATATATATATATATATATATATATACATATATACATATATATACATATGCATTTATGTATGTAAAATTATATATCAGCAATTTTTATTTTTTTATATTTACAAATATACATATTTATATTTTGAAATACATATTTATCTATATATATATCGAGACATACACACGTATATACACACATATATACATTATACACCTATTCGCTTATACACACGCACATACATACATACATTCATATGTATATACATATCGCTGTTTGTAGCTAATAAACACACTAACTCTAACCTTACCAAAACGGTAACGTGGCATTGAATGAACGACTTTCCATTAGGACGACATCTGAAAGCAACTTCAGAAAGTAAAAGCTTTTTGGAGTTACCATTCCAAAGACTAGAAGACTTTTGTGCATCATTTATTGTTGGCGCAGAATGCTTCACTCATGCGATACATTAGCGAAAAGCTTTTCCACGTTTTATGAGGTAAAGGTAATTTAGCCGGTAAGTAGGATTTAAGATAGCAAACAGAAGACTTACACCGCCTGCCTTTTCTCTCTGATTTACTGATTTCTATACATTTAATGTTGTTAAGTATACATGTACACACACACACACACACACACACACACACACACACACACACACACACACACACACATATATACATATGTATAGTTACGTGAGTGTGTGTGTGTGTGTGTGTGCCTTTGTGTGTGTATACGCATATATAACTTTATATGTATTTTATATACATATAGATACACACACACACATATATAAGTATATATGCATATATATATATATATATATATAAACACACACAAACACACACATATATATATACGTATGATTGTAGTGATGTACGTTTAGGTATGTATATATGTGTATGTGTGTGTGAGTGCAGGCTTCAATGTGTATATGTATTTTTATATGTGCGTATAATTGTATATATTTACAATATATATATATATGTATGTATGTATATACATATGTATTTGTGTGTGCGTGTGTGAGTATAAATATATACATACGTATATATATATGCCTATATATTCATAATCGTACATAAATACTCACACACACACACACACACACACACACACACACACACATATACATGAAATACATGAACACGTACCTACAGAAATGTAAACACAGACACACATACATTCATAGGTACATAGAAACATACATACATACATACATACATATTTATTCGAAATGTTTTAAGTAAATTGGTTTTTCACGATGTTATTTACGCTTAGAATCATTATAGTAAAAGACGAAGAAATTTACTGCAGTTTTGTGCTTCCATAATATGCATCGGCGTGTCGTTTCGCCTCTCTATAAATGAAGACAGCTGAGTTCCACCCCCTCTCTCTTTATATATCTATCTATCTATCTATCTATCTATCTCTAAGCATTTTTACTCTTCCGCTATCATCACACAATTGCAATCTACAGCCATTGATCTTCGATGCTAATTGTTGGCTAATAGACTATGAAACACGCCCCAGTGTCAGTCAGGAACATGCTAAGAATCAAAATACACTGATTACCTCGTCGATACCAATTCTTCGATTATATGTTTAGATAAAGATAATGGGAGTAGAGGAAGAGGGGGGCGGCAAACGGAAAGTGAAACATTAAAAAGTAAAAAAAAGAACATCACACACACACACACACACACACACACACAC
>NC_069001.1:9830218-9833783 GCF_001194135.2 Octopus bimaculoides | reverse complement strand
TATATTTATATATTTATATATTTATATATATATATATTTATACATATACATGTATATATATATGTGTATATATATATGTGTGTATATATATATATGTGTATATATATATGTATATATACATAGTCTCGTGAGTGGTTAGCTTTCTTATTTTATGGAAGCTTACTTAAAAGTATTTTTAGGTGCAGATAATGTATTATTTTAGTGCAGACTCTGACCTTAAATGTGGCTTACTTAATGCTGCAAACTGTACTTAGACTATCACACGTACTTACATATACAGACATAAAAACAAGGCTACACACAATCATATATATGTATATATATATATATACGTATATATATATATATATATATATATATATATATATATATATATATATATATATATATATATATATATATATATATATATATATATATATACGTATATATACATATATATATATATATGTATGTACGTATGTATGCATGTATGTATGAATGAGTGTATGTATACATATATATACATACGTAGGTACATATAGGTGTGCGTGTGTTTATGTTTGTCGACATATTTATGCGGTTGCATGTAAAGTGGTATTTGTAGAAGGCTATGAATGTGTGTTTGATGATTCAGGAATTGTTCGTTACAATCGAAGCAATATTATTGCGCAATAATTGCACTAATATAATTTGGCGCCTTAAACTCACATATACACACGCATACATAAGTACATACATACACACGTATATATATATATATATATATATACATATATATATATATATATATATGTATAAATGTATGTATGATGGGTGTATGTGTGTATGTGAGTTTACTTCAGTCCGGTATAGAGTATACCTATCTGTATGCGCATGCATAGAATTACAGATATTTATTGTGCGCATTTCATTGTGTCATTGTCGTTGGTTTGTGCGTGTGTATATAATGATATGATAGTGTATTTATGGTTCTCTGTGCCAAGCTATGAAGACATCTATTGCTATTAGTTATCAAAAGATTATCGAATTGTATTTGCTATTATATATGCTTTTTTGTGTGTGAAACATTGTACGTTCTGCTCTGCTATGATCCCTGGTCACGTTTCAAGACACAGCTATCTATATGCAGTTTGGTAGAATAGAATCCAAAGTTAGCTTTGGTTAAATTTGCACACGCACATGTAGAGATTGATCTACATTCAAGGTAGCTACTATAACACACCTGATAGAATTTAGAAATCTTAAGCCATAAAAGCTGTATGCTATAAAGATGGAAAGAGCAAAGTGCAAGATGTTCAAGATGTATATAGGGTGTTCTCAAAATTTGTATTCGCATTTTAGAAGCTACTGTCTTTAATCCATTAGAAATAATGAATAGACCCAGAGTAAGATCTGAACAAAAGAAATTTGAACACTCAGTCCAAGAGCAAAGGCAGTTTAGAACAGAATTTCAAACAGATACACCTATGCGACTAACCACCCGTCAAATTAGAAATTAGTCTGAGAGAGAGAGGTGAAGCAGTTCAGAATATCTACTACAAGAAACGTTTCAGAAGTCAGTAGGCATTAAGAAACCCAGAAAGCAAGAACGACTACTGAAAATGTAATGCCAGTCGTGAGATAGGAATTTCAAACTGAAGCGTTCGTTGCACTTTGAAGTAACGTTATCGGAAAAGTAATGTTACAAGAAAATTCCATGATCTCAATGACTATGATTCAGACTGAAGGGTGGATTTTGGCGTGGGGTACTTGGCAAGATGTGTGGAAAAAAAAAACAGAGTTTCTCACAAAAAACTGCTTGCAATAAAGAGCCTACATTTGGAATTAAATCCACCAGCTATCTTCTAATGTTGCGCCAACTGGAAACTAATATTTTCGCATATTACAGAACATCTAGTTTATTTACCGGATATTATAATATGGTGCAAATTATCATCAAAAGGATTAATTAATTGAACAACACTTTATTACATTACTGTGACTGTTCTTATTTAATTGAACTTGATGTCTTACCAAGCAGCCAAGAATACTCAGAAGATGTGGAATTTTATCCCCTGCTGTATGAGAAAACTTCATACTTCGTAGTAATGTAAGGGGCTATTTTGATGAAAGTTTCACAAACAAGTTGGTTGGCAAAGTTTTTGATTTTATCGACTACACTGAATAGTAGGGTCAGTTGGGCACAATCTGCAAGAAAACAGCACCATGACTCAATGCATTCTTAGCACATATTCCATCTGTGTATAAAAGTTTCAAGAAAATTGGTTGAAATCTTCAAAACGTTGTGACCGAAAAATTTATTCATGTGAGAATTTGCATTGAAATGTCTTACTGATTTCTTAAAAATCAATGCTGATTACAAATTATTAATAATTCTAAATGTGTAAGTGACCGCATGGGTTTAAGAGCCCCACACGTATCAAGTTCATCAAGATCGGTTGGATAGTCTCGGAGGAGTTAGTCACTAAACAGGCAGCCACAAACAGAGAGAAATTGCCATTTATATCTATATACGACGGGCTTCTTTCAGTTTCTGTCTACCTAAGTCACTGAGAAAGATTTGGTTGGCTGGATGCTATAATAGAAGAAACTTGCCCAAGGTACCACGCGGTTGGACTGAACGCGGAACCATGTGCTTGGGAAGCAATCGTCTTACCACGCAGCCTCTTCTATATATGCGTGTGTGTGTGTGCATACTTATACATATATATGTATGTATAAATATAAATGCATATATGTATGTTTATATATATATATATTTACACATATATATATATATATATATATATATGTATATACCTTCTCGGAGATACTAAACTATATACGAGAGTGTGCTTGCGTCTGTGCATGTGTGTGTGTGTATTGCATGCTTGCGTGTGTGTGCGCTTATGTGTGTGTGTATCTCTATGTTTGCGTGTCTGTGTGTTTGCGTATTGTCACAACACAGGACAAAAGTGAAACATTTCACGTCACATGTCAAACACAAGAAATACACTTTTTACATTCTACTTTATATTATTCTGTTTCCTCTCATTTTCTTTATCTTTCTTGTTTGTTTGTTTGTTTTGTTTCTTTCGCATGTTCTTACATCTATTTTTGATTTCGCTTTTTCCCTATTGCAAACAAAATACAAAAATAACAGCGCATATAAAACAAAAGCCGAACGCATTGAATCAACATGGTAATTCTCAAATTCATCGTTGAACCGAGAATCCGACAGCTTTTGACGTTCATTCTCATTTCTATCTCGAATATCATTGTCTTTTACTTCATTCCTGTTATTTAAAACCACAACGCTTACTGCTAAACCCTTTTTATTCCACCATCACCTTTTCGCAGATTTTCATATATCCAACCTCCGTTCCGATAATTCTTACATTTGTTTTATTTATACGGTTTACCAGAGAATAGATGTAGATACACCTCATAAAACGAGAAGAATTAGTGAAAGAGTGAAAGAGAGAGAGAAAAGAAAAGGTAATCCTTTGTAGGAACTAGCATGAAGATAACCACACATATATATATATATGCATATATATACATACATATATATATATATATATGTATGTATGAATATATATAT
>NC_069001.1:9828404-9829368 GCF_001194135.2 Octopus bimaculoides | reverse complement strand
TATATATATATATATATATATATATATATATATATATATATATATGTATGTATGAATATATATATATTACAGTAATACATACACACACATATACATATGTTAGAATACACATGAGAGAACATCGCCCAGCTACAGATCAGCGTTAGTACAGTCAGCGAGATATGTTCACCGTATTCTCTCTGGTAAGCTGGCTGGAATAAAATAAAACTGTTACTGGTCAAATGGTCAGTAGGGGGGTGGGGTGGAGGGGGGTGAGATTATTTATGTATTACGGCCCATCTCGGCGCATTTTCATTTATTTTCACTTTTGCTGCTGCCATTCCTTTCAATCATCATCATCATCATCACTATCATCATCATCGGCAGCAGCATTTACTCTCACCTATATTGTCAATCATCGTTAACATAATAAACGCCGTCGTCAGTTGCGTCGTCATCATCATCATCACCACCACCATCATCCTTCTTATCCCAATCACCATTATCATCAGCGTCATCATCATCATTTTTTCTTCTTCCGCATTCCTCTGCCTCCTCGTCATCATCATTGTCATCATCATTGTCCTCGTTATCTTCATCATCATCATTGTCATCATCATTGTCCTCGTTATCTTCATCATCATCATCATCATCATCATCGTCACCTTCATCGTCATCATCCTCATCATCACCATTATCATTATCATCTCTATGCATATCATCATGGTCGTAATCATTAACACCACAACCGTCATCACTCCGACCAGCATCATCAGCATCATCAGCATCAGCATCCGGAACCGGATCAGGAGGAGCAACACTTCCCGCCAACTCCAACACAATCATGACAAAGAACCATAGATACGACCATCACCGGCACAACCACCACCACAACCACCACCATCACCGTTACCACCACCATCACCGTTACCACCACCATCACTACAATCGCGACCACCACCACCACCATCACCACTACCATCAC
>NC_069001.1:9826790-9827870 GCF_001194135.2 Octopus bimaculoides | reverse complement strand
CACCACCATCATCACCACCACCTCCCCATCTCCACCGCCGTCACCACTATCACCACCATCAGGACAGTCACCGTCACCACCACCACCACCACCAACACAATGATCAAACCCCACTACCACAAACACACCACCAGCACAACCACTGCCACCCATTCCACCACCTCCAAAACAACCACCACCACCACCACCAACAACAACAACTGCAACACCTCACCTTTATCATTCCATATATATTCGTACATATATTTTCCCATCCTTCCTCACGATCCCTCTGACGTTTCGTACAGTTCCCCTTACGGTCATCATATATTCTGTGGCAAGGCTATCGCATAATAATTGTCCATTTTATTGATGTTTATTGCTTCTCCTTACACACAATGCCAGAGCGGCACATCAGGTATTTTGGCCGTTAGCTTTTGCTTTTTATTGTATCTTTCGCATCAAAGATTCCTTCACAGTTTTTCTTGTCACGGTTAAAGGTAAAGCTGCGACGTGATTCTTGCTCAAAGATGTATGTGATATTTTCTGATGAGAGTCCTGTGACAGTTATTAGGCGATAAATCGTCACATTTATATCAGCTGGAAGTCTACGGTTCCATTGATCTTATGTCGAAATCCAACAAAGCTGAGTCATTCGATATGGAAATATGTTTGAACAATATAATATATGCAGATGTGGGTATGTGTGCGCGCTCTCATAACTGTGTGGGCGTGTGTGTGTGTATGTATAGAGAGAGAAATAGGCAGATAGAAAGACAATTACATTAATAGATAGATAGAGATAAATAGATAGATATGTATATATGTATACGTATATATACATATGCTTGTATACGTATATGAATAGATAGCTTGGTTGAAAAGTATATTGGTATAGATATAGGTACGTTTATGTATATATACATATAGTATGTATATATGCAGATATATATATATACATATATATATATATATATATACATATATATATACATATATATGTATGCATGTATAACATGTATATATGTAGGTAAAACATGTATATATAAGTATATATATACGTCATATATACATATATATTTGTATGATGTATTTGTATAT
>NC_069001.1:9822746-9826731 GCF_001194135.2 Octopus bimaculoides | reverse complement strand
GTGTGTGTGTGTGTGTGTGTGTGGATGCGGGTCTGTGTCATATATATATATATATATATATATATATATATATAGGCGTGGGCAGAAGGGTCTGTGACATTAATATTACAAACAAACGTCAAAAAACCGTACTCAAACTGAATTATAACTTCGTTATATAACCGATTACACTTTCTGTAGTGCTTCGAATTTCTTTTCTCGTTGTTCTCATTGTTCAAGTTACAAACATTCGGAGAGTAAAACATTATTTATAAAAGAGTTTAAGGCTGTGAGCTGGCTGAAACGATAGTACGACAGGCGAAATGAATAGCGGTGTTACGTCTGCCGCTATGTTCTGAGTTCAAATTCCGCTGAGTGGGTGTAAGACGATTACATCAAATACCAGTGCTCAAATGGTACTTATTTTATCGATGCCAAAATAACGAAAAGCAAGGTCAATCTCGGTGAATTTGAACTCAGATCGTAAGAAGCGGAAGCAATGCCGCTAAACCAAATTTGCCTGGCGTAACTATTTTACTGAAAACACTCGCGTGAATTGTACCTATTCAATTATTGATTCACGCCATGGTGTAGTAGTAGTAGTAGTAGTAGTAGTAGGGCGACTACGATGACGACGAATAGTGGGGGCTGAAAGGGAAATGTTTTTGACATTTTGCAAAGCCTCTAAGGGTGATAGGCAAAGGGAGGACGAAACCATGACTCATATTGTATCAGGAAGAAGCTGTGTATCAAAACAGGGGTCTATATTTTTCAGACATGGAACTGGCTGAGTCGTTACAGAAAAGGACAAAAATACTGTACACTATTTGTTGTTCACTGAGATCAAATCTCACCGAGTTTAACCTTACCTTCTTTTACTTGAGTCAAAAACGTAAATACGTCTCCGCACAAATGAATTGGTGGCGAGCTGGCAGAAACGTTAACACGCCGGGCGAAATGCTTAGCGGTATTTCGTCTGCCGCTACGTTCTGAGTTCAAATTCCACCGAGGTCGACTTTGCCTTTCATCCGTTCGGGGTCGATTAAATAAGCACCAGTTACGCACTGGGGTCGATGTGATCGACTTCATCTGTTTGTCTGTCCTTGTTTGTCCCCTCTGTGTGTATCCCCTTGTGGGTAATAAAGAAATAACACAAATGAATTGGTGGTTGTATTAGAGCATCGGATGAGATGTTTTGTGATGTTTGTTCCCGATCTCTGTGTTCTGAGAATAAATTACACTGATCTTAATTCTACCTTCTACTTATTTTGTTTTCGGGCTCGTAAAAATATAATACGTGCAGTGAGCTGTAATTTGGCAGAAATATGAAAGCTTGGACAAGATAACTTTTCTTATTTTTTTCATACGCATTTTCAGTTTTTGGTTCGTAGACTTAGACTCTTGCCTAGTTTATCACCACCACCTGTCTTTTTGGGTTCTTTCTAAAAGCTCACTCCGCTATAAGAAATTGAGCAGATTTTCTCATTCAATATAGTCTTCACCATTTCGCCAACCGGAATCGAAATCTTGGAAAAATAAACCTTTATATTATAGGCGCAAGGCCTGAAATTTTGGGGGAGAGGACTAGTCGATTATATCGACCTCAGAATTTCACTGGTACTTAATTTATCGAGCCCGAAAGGATGAAAGGCAAAGTCGACCTCACCGGCATTTGAACTTAGAATGTAGCGACGGGCGAAATGCTGCAAAGCATTTCGTGCAGCGTGCTAACGATTCTGCCAGCTCGCCTCCGTAGTCCTGGAAAAATTAAGTGTAACAGGTGCAACTTTGTCGTCGTTGGCTAATAGGTAAAATACTCCGGATATAGACGAGATTTCTTTCAACAGAATTGACACTGTTCTAAATGACCTTTGACAGGGCAGCGACTTAGAACAAAGTGGAGTCCTACCACTTATAGTCGGGTACAAAATTTTAACTCAGAATGTAAACGCACAACATTAAATACTATCATTATGTCAAATTAAAAGTACCATTTTTTCTATCAGTAGACGTTGTTTATTTACATATCTATGCCTAAGTGTATACGTGTATACATAGATACATACACAGATACATAGTTATGTGTGTGTGTGTGTGTGTGTGTGTGTGTGTGTAAAAAATATGTAATATATCTAGAAATATATATATATATATATATATAATAATAATAATACTAATAATAATAATAACAAGAAGGAAAACACACACAGTTTATATAGTTTTAATGTTTTATATAGTAGAGTATAGTGATAGTCGGCCGTTTTGGTGTTTCTCATGACAGAAATTGTTGCAATATCAAATTTTTTAAAGAAGTTTCTAGTTCATATTTTATACTTTTGTATGAGAGTTTGTAAATGAGTCAGCATGTAGAAAAAAATATAACAAGTGTCGTTTCGATCAGACAAATTATAACGTAAGAAAAAGGGGTAAACTTCTTATCGCAACAGCAAAGTGTTCAAACAGGGAAGTAAATGTTCATATATGGAGATTATGTCCAGTCTCAATCGTTTCAAGGTAGGTGGTGAACAGTCCGACCTGTATGCAGCTCCGTCTCTCGTTCTGGTTCTATCCGCGCTAAGCTCCCGCTGTCTTACCCACTCCCCTTTTTAACAGGAAGTACGAGATTACCTGCCTTCCTCGTTAACAGGAAGTGAACGAGGTTACCTGTCTCCTACTATGCTAACTTCCTGTATATATATTTGGTCATTCATACCAACGTCATTTCACTTCTGCCAAACGGTCGTTGACAAATGTTTATCTCGCCACCTTCGGAAAATATAGCGTAAGTTCTCACCCTTCATTATATTAAAGTGTATTATTGACAGCCGAAACTTCGAAATCCTTATCAATAATATTCTTGCATAAGAATAATAAATTCGTACTCTACAAACATATTTAGCATTCTATTAGATTAAGGTAAAATTATTCTTGTTATGACTGATCATTGCGATATTTCGTCCGTCTTCACGTTCTGTTTCAAAATTCTCCTGATTTTGAATTTGTCTTCCATCCATGTAGAGTCCGTAAAATAAGTACCAGTTGAACACTGGGGTCGTTGTAATCGACTAATCACGTTCCCCAGAATTTCTGGCTTTGATCCAAAATTTGAAATCAATATTACTGTGCACCTTTTCAAGGCAGTGCCCCAACATGGTCGCAGTCTAATGACTGAAGTTGATAAAAGATAAAAGGAAGTGATACATACATACATTTATACAACACATTATATATATATATATATATATATATATATATGTGTGTGTGTATGTATATATGTATGTATTATGTCTTTTTACTTATGACGCCAGAAATAAATATAAAAAGTTATTAGCGATAGAGAAACTAAAAAGTTAACAGGTCTCACCTATTTGAAGTTGTCAAACGAATCTGTTAGCACCGAACATAAAGAGGATAAATACTCGGCAGAAAACAAAAACAAAAACTTTCAAAGTCATGGAATCGATTTAGAGGCGAGAAGGAAGGAGAAAGACAAGAAGACAAAAGAGACAGAGACAAAAGAGAGGATGACAGAGAGAGAGAGAAGAAAGAGGGGCTGTAATTTGGAAAATAGGGGAAAGAGTGGACAAAGGGAAAATAAGAGACGGGGAATTAGGAAATAATATTTAGCCCTATAATCTATTTAGTTCGTTAATATTCTCACTACTTCGCCACTTTCTAAAAACATGGGAGAATTTTTGCTATAAAGAACATTAATATACGTAACAGAGTTACAGCGGTGGTGGTGGTGGTGGTGGTGATAGTGGTGGTGAGAGTTGGTGAGGGCTTTAAGTGTTATTATATTTTTATTCTACTCTGTTTCATGTTATCTACCCTTGGCACTTACTGAAATTACTGACGCCGCAAGATTGAATCACAAGAGAATAGCATGTACAATGCTGGATAGATTCCAAATTAAACAAGAGCACATACATGCATACATACATACATACATCTGTATATATACATATATCTGCATATATATATATATATATATATATATATATAT
>NC_069001.1:9822053-9822736 GCF_001194135.2 Octopus bimaculoides | reverse complement strand
ACATATCAATATGGTCATATTTTTATATAAATATATGCATATATAAACACGTAGATATATACATATATATATTTATATGTACATAAATATTACATATATATACATAGATATCTACATACATATATATATATACATATATATATATATATATATATACAAACACACATGTACATAACTGATATTATTCCAAATAATAATGGTATAAAAATAAACCTAACAACAGATAAGAACTGGATAGTTATGATGCAGGCTGACAAAAATTTATAATTTGCTATTCAATAATGAATCATTAACGAGTAATCGCAAACGAACAATATCTAAAATGGATTTAATGTGCGTTTAATTTCGCTGCAATCTTTCGTGTATGTCCGATATAATCTCATTATATAATTTAATAGTGAATAAAAAAAAATTAAAAAATAAAAACAATGTCGATTACCTCTGCTGTTACTGCTGAGAGTGAAACGTGGGGGCTTGTTATCAGCAGTGACAATTTCGAAAATGGTAGTGATCTGGTGACTGTACGTATCTATGTACGGAAAAAGCACAGGCACACATGCACGAACACCACTCACGCACTTGCAGGCACACACAAACCTACATATATGCATGGATGCATACATACAAAACAGAGACAGAGAGAGACAGACAGGCAAACACACAAATACATACTCATATATATA
>NC_069001.1:9817922-9820881 GCF_001194135.2 Octopus bimaculoides | reverse complement strand
ATAGATAGATAGATAGATAGAAGGATGGAGAGATAGACAGACAGGCAAACAGTTTGGTAAAGACAGAGAAATAGATAGAGAGAGAGAGAGAGAGACAAATAGATTGATACAGAGACAGTTAGATATAGTGAAAAACGCATACATGCACCTAGCTGCACTCGCATACATACATACATACATACATACACACACGCTCACACATGCGTGCGTAAACTGCACCATTAGCAGTTTAGGAACTATAACAAAAAAGTTCTAATGAAATTTATAATTGTATGATTTATATAACATTTTAGACGATAAAATCTCTCAAATTGACTTACAACATTTTTTTTTATCTAAAATATATATAAATGAATCATTTTACAATTACGACCCATTTATTGTATATGTGCAAATGTTTGCCTTTTTTGTATGTTTTTTTTTGTGCAATTTGTTTTGGGGTTTTTCTTTCTGTGTGTGTGTGTGTGTGTGTGTGTGTTTTTTTTGTTCGGATTATGATTTTCATTAATTCTTACTTTTGGTTTTTGTTTTCTTACCATTTATGTTTGTATAGATAACATATAATTTATATAAATAATAATTGCAATAATCAGTATAAATGTATACATACATATATATATATATATATATATATATATATATATATATATATATACATATATATATACATGCACGCATTCATGGATATATTTATCTACGCATATTATTACATATATATTTATAAATATCATTATATAAATATATATATGCATATATATACATACATACCTATATATATATATTATATATATATATATACATAGCCACATGTACACACGCACGCACAAACACACACATACACACGAACACACACGTACACGCACAAGGCTGCACATGCGCACATTCGTACGTACGCACGTTATCTTACTGCGAAAAACACAACTTAAAATGCTGAAAAACATCCCGTCCAATATAGAGCTAATAGATTTTCTCATTAAAGCATGACCAAGCTAAGTTTGAATCTAATTTAGAGTGTATTTAGTCATCCGTTGCTAATGGCTGCTGAGCTTATAGCAACAGCAAATATATTGATGTGAACGCTGGTTATGGTTCAGTAATGGGCTAAATTCTACGGTATTTTTTTAATCTTTTTTTATTCTTTTACTTCTTTCAGTCATTTGACTGCGGCCATGCTGGAGCACCACCTTTAGTCGAACGTGTCGACCTCAGGACTTATTCTTTGTAAGCCTAGAGCTTATTTATCGGTATGTTTTTCTGAGCCGCTAAGTTACGGGGAGGTAAACACGCCTACACCGGTTATCGAGATGACATTTAGATAAGATGCTACGCACTGAAACTAACTTGATTTGATAGGGAATTTTCGGATGTATCTATAACTAATTCTACAATATTTGTAAATCAAACAGTAAAAGCTGTGGCACCGCGTTGACAGTTCTGCATATAGTTTCCATGAATCAAATTCACTCATGAGGCATTGTTCAGTCTTGGGTTGTAGGAACATACACCCAGATGAGGTGCTGCAATCTCGGACTAAACTTTATTTGATAGGCAATTCACGGATATATCTACACAAATTCTACAGGTTTGGTTAAACAAACAGAATAAATACCACTCATTACATGACTATCGGCCTTGCTGGAGCACCTCGTTGAAAGCTTTACATGCAGTTTCCATCGATGAAATTCACTCACAAGGCATTGCTCAACCTTTGACTGTAGTAGCAGACACTCAGAGAAGATGCTGTGCACTAGAACCGAACTTGAAACTACATGTTTGCAAGGTGAGCATGTTAACCATGGCCTCTGATTCGAATACTTCTTTGGCTCATAAGTCAATGAACCATCACTGACTTGATTCTAATCTCTAAACAACAACAAGGATTTAAACAACCAGATCGAAGCTGGCATTTCAGCAATAATTATCACTTTGCTTACCATTAAAAATACTTAACATAGCGCTATTTACATGGACCACAAAGTGCAGATTACTGAATAAAGAAACATGCAAAGCATAACAGCAGAATTGTATAAAGTCTCATCACGACAGTTGTTTCAAAACAGCCATAACTTACTTAATACTTATATTCATACTTAATATGTGCATTGCATGATATCATAGCTGTTTGATCTCCGATGTAATAGTGACTTCAGTGTCTCAGACACCTCGATAAATAAATATAAGTTGAGATGTTACGGGGATGTGTTCTTACCAAGTACCAAACTTTAACCGAGTTGTAAAAAATAGCTCTTTCTATTTCTGACTAGAAAAAAACCTTATCGACTAAATTAGTTTCAATGTTATATTTAAGTTTCATTAGAGACTGGCTACTAAATTTCTTGATGCCAGAAATAACAGTCGCTTATAAGTATTTCATCTACTGTAATCCGAATAAATTTTATGCATAATAACTACCCCATTCCTAGTTTTCTCTGAAAATCCATAATTTTCTTACAAATTATTAATACACATTTGTAACGATTATTGTGTTATGCAAATTAGGTCAGAGAGATTAATTTCCCAGGGAGATTTTGCTATCTGTGAATAACTAAGAGATATTATTTTCTCAATGATCAGTAAAAATGTGTAACTGATCTCCGAGAAAGGGCAAAACAAAATGACAGGAGCTAGGAGATTAACCGAAGTGTTTTTGCAGGTAGAGAGAATGTGGAGTTTGTTCTTTAACCGCAGTTCCGACTTATAAGATAATGCCTGTAAATGTAGAGTTTATCTTAATTGAATACTTAATGAAACTTTGAAGAATGCACATGAAGTATGCACAATTATGCATTAGCGCCCAATGAGGATATGTATTGCAATGTATAGATTATTTGTGACTATATACATATAAAATACATTTGAATATACACACACACATACACACACACACACACACACACACACATATATATATATATATATATATATATATATATATATATATTGTTGAAAAGGAACACAC
>NC_069001.1:9815547-9816837 GCF_001194135.2 Octopus bimaculoides | reverse complement strand
ACACACACACACACACACACACACACAAACATACGTGTGTCGACATAAATACAGAAATGACGCACGGACACACAGACACACAGGCACAGATTAACACACATCAATATCTAGTACGCATATTTAATTTGTCTGTGTGTGTATTTCTATGCACACACACACGCACACACACACACACGCACGCACACACTCACACACAGATGGAGTGCTAAGTGTGGGAGGAGTATTTTCAATCAAAGAAGATCTATTTCTATACACCGTTTTAATTACACGCATAAATAAATGAGATCATATATATATGTTAGTTCTTATTGAAATATCGATTGCCTCCCTTTCTTTCCTCCTCTCCACTTTTACTTCTTCCTCCTTTTGTTAGTACCATTTGGCATATATTCTAGACTATAATGCTATACTTTAGTATTTCTTCAGCTAATTTTAGCAGAAAAAAATTAGTCTAGAAATAATAAAGTTCAGTACGGTATTGTCAAGAAAATGCTTCGAGATATCTTGAATTGATCTTAAATTAATAATTACAGACGGGCTGCAGGAGTAATTTTCATATGTGTAGTGTTGTGGGTCTGACGGTGCGTGTAGACTAGTCTATCACACGCACGGACACACACACACACACACACACACACACACACACACACACACACACACACACACACACACACACACATACAAACACAGACATGCTCACGCATATATTTATACAGATAAATACATACATACATACATAAAACACGCATTCATTCTCATATATACATAAGTATAATACATGTATAATATATATATATATATGTGTGTGTGTGTTTGTGTGTGTGTGTGTGTTTGTGTGTGTGTATGTATGTATGCATGTATGTATACAAAAACAGTGAGTCAGAGTGAGACAGTTAGAGATAGATACAGATATACGTTACGACATAACTTTCTACACATACATAATACATACATATACACGTCTATATACATATATATGTATATGTATATATATATAGACACACACACAAACATGCGCGTATAGATATATAAACATATATATGTGGTATGTCTCTGTTTATGAGTATGTGTGTGTGTGTGTCAGTGCGTGTGCTTATATTCACATATTGGTGTATAGATATGATTGTCTGTTACTGTAAATACTACATGTGTGTGTGCACGCGTGTTTGTGTAAGTGTTTGCAAGTGTGTGTGCGCGTGTGTGTGTATGAGTATGTGCATGTGTGTGTGTGTGTCCATGAAGTTAGATATGAAAATACAACAACAATCCATTGTAAACTTCAAATCATTC
>NC_069001.1:9814057-9814675 GCF_001194135.2 Octopus bimaculoides | reverse complement strand
TATATATATATATATATATATATATATATATATCATGTTTGAATAAGTTAATGGGTATTCTATTCAGTCAGTGTGGTTCTCTTGACGAAAAACACACGTATTAATACACACAGGTTAGCACATAGACATAAATACATATATGCATACACGTATTCTAATACAAATGCACAACATACGCTGGCGTGCGCGCGTGTGTGGCTTTGGTCTTTGTTGAAAGAGTGAGAGTGTGAGGGAATAAGGATAAGCTCATACAAGTTGCAGGCATGCACATCTCCAACAATATTCTCTCTTGTGAATATGTGTGTGGCGTTGTGTGTGTATGAGCAACAAGAATGAAGCTATTCGAAGTGTCCTTTTTATATGTGAGGCGAGATTGCGAATGTGATTGCCTCGGCGTGTATTTCATATGCACATGTCTGCATTTTAATGCGTCTGTGCATGTGTGTGTGTGTGTGAGAGAGAGAGAGAGAGAGGGGGTGCGTGTGCGTTTTTGTACAATAAAGTACGTTTCTATTATTTGTGAGTGCGATGATTATGTGCTTGAGTAAACATATATATATATATATATATATATACATATATATATATATTGTGTGTGTGTGTGTGTGTGTGTCTGTG
>NC_069001.1:9809481-9814007 GCF_001194135.2 Octopus bimaculoides | reverse complement strand
GGGTGGGTGTTGCGAACCCTGCTGTACTCTTTCACCACAACTTTCTCTCACTCTTTCTTACTGTGTCTGTGTACCTTTATTTCAAAGGGCCAGTCTTGTCACACTCTGTGTCACGTTGAATCTCCCACGTGGTTGGTAAGCAAGCTACTTACCACACCGCTACGCCTGCGCTTGATTTTCATTTTGAATTTGAATAAGTTGTTTTAAATAGCATCAAATAATTACACCATTTTATTGCATTTTTCGTGCTCCTACGACTAAAGGAAGTATGGCGAATTGGAGGACGGACCTGACAGCATACGTAAGAAGTTTAGTGAAAGTAGAAACCAGTAGGGGCATCTTCCAAGGGGACTACCTGTCCCCATTGATCTTTGTATTGTGCTTGATACCACTAATACTGATTCTGAGGAAAGCAAATGTTGGGTATGTATTCAAAAGCTGCCAACAAAAAGTCAACCATTTGTTACTCATGGATGACCTCAAACTTTACGGTAAAGATGAATCTCAAGTCAGTTCCCTCGTTGATACGGTGTATACTTTCAGTGCTGATATCGGGATGGAGTTCGAACTGAGAAAGTGTGGTGTGTTAGTCTTGAAGAGAAGCAAAATCAAATGTAGGGGTGGGCTAACTATACCTTCGAGGGAGGTTATGAAGCAGATAGAAGAGACGGGCTATAAGTACTCGGGGTTAAATTGATGGAGAAAGAAATGACTGCTATAACAGAAACAACAAAAAAGGTCCCCAGGTAGCATCTTTTATCTTGCTTATATCATTTGACTACGGCCATGCTGGTGCACATCCTTACAGAACTTTTGTCAAACCCATCTACCTCAGTACACTTTTTTTTGTAAAGCCTGGTGCTTATTTCTATCGGAGGCTTTTCTCGAACCGCAACGTTTGGGGACATAAACAAACCGACACCGGTTGTCAAGCGGTGTCGTGTTTGGACAAACAGAGACACAAAGACACGCAAACAACACCATATACACACACACGATGGGCTTCTTTCTGTTTTCTTCAACCCAAATCCACATGGCTTTTGTCAGCCCGAGGCTGATGTAGAAGAAACTTGCCCAAGGTGCCACGCAGTGAGACTGAACTCAGAACCATGCAGCTGGGAAGCAAACTTCTTACCACACAGCAAAGCCTTGCACCTGAACTTCTAGAAATAGCAGCTAAATTCTTTCAGAAATCACAATTAAGAAAAAAAGGGAAAATGAAGATGTATAACGTAGGGAGAAAAAACAAATTAGGATGTTATCCGTTGGAACAATTACGAACATAGGACTCTGCTTCATAAGTTATTGGCCTCGAGCTAAACAATACCAAAGAATACACACAATAAAATGTCACCAAATTAACTCTAAGAGATTGGTAGATAGAGAGAAATGAGGAGGAAGAGAATGAGAGATTTCAAGGATACTTAATTGCTAATTATAGTTTATTTACCAGTAATTATATTTTAACAATTATTTTTCCAAATTGTATTGAAACACGAACAATCGTGTCAGGTCATACTAAATGACTGGAATATCATGCAGCGCAATTAAAACAACAGAAACAACAATAGAAAAACAAGAAAATTATGAAAGATAATTTGATAAGATAATTATAGGAAAATTTTAAATAACTTACGTAGAGATTTACCTTAATCCCTCCCTCCTTCCCTGCCTACCTGCCTACCTACCTACATACATACGTATATACACACACACACACACACACACACACGCACACGCACACGCGCGCGTGTGTGTGTGTATGTATACACACACACCTATGCAGACAGACAGACAAATAGATAGATAGATAGATAATCTACTGTTGTGAAGTTTGTGTTTATGTAAATGCAGATGTGTGCGTGCAGAGATTTGTATAAATGCATGTAAATATGTGTATAATATGAATACTTGTGTATAAAAATTGTGTCTTCTGCTATAATTAACACACACATACAAACACACATGCATATATATATATATATATATATACATAAGGTGCATATTTATATGTATGTAATTGTATGTGTATCAGTTTATAAATATAAATATATAAATACACACGCATTCATACGCACATGCATACAGACACACCCATATTCTCAAGACGAAAATGAAAATTGATCTGTGTAATAGAAATATCAGTTTATGTAACGAATAATGTACACAACACTAGAACGCGTTGCTTGTACATAAATTATTGTTTACATGAACAGCGGAAATATATACACATGTGCAGAAAAACAGATTGAAAAAGTTAATTGAAAGCCACCTGAAAGTGCCTGTGAACGTAGGAGTGTATTCGAAGGGAAACCGAAAAGTAACCGGAAAAGTTCTCTGTGGGACAAGCGCGTTGTAGTTCAGGCTTCCGCCGCTAGAGACCACATGATGCGACGCTCTGCTATCAGTCTGCCGACGGACGTCGTCCAGGGATGTTGTACTGCCACTAGGCGCGTTTTTGGTTTGCAGTGCTTCTCCCCCTGTTCGTCTAGTTTTGTGTTGGCTGACTCGAAGGAACAGTGTGCTTCCCTGATATTCTGTCTGATGCTGGAGAAAACGGCGGCCGAAACAGTTGTCATATATCAAACAGCTTACAGGGATACCGCCATACGCAAAACACAAGTTTACGAGTGGTTTCCACGCTTTAGGAATGGTCACTTGTCGCTAGAGTACCAACCTCGTTCGGAACGATCGCCGATCTCCAGAACGAATAAAAACATCTTGAAAATTCATGAAATGTCACCGAACCATTGATGGCCTTGTTGATATGGCTGGTGTATCCTGGAGCGCCTGTCAACAAATTTTGAGCGACGTTGCGATCAGAATGGTGCTACAGAAAGCTCTACTAACGGATATCAGAAAGCTCTACCCGGTTGGTGAAAGGAAGTTGATTATAAAGAAACCGTCTATTTGGTAGCAGTTATGGCTAGTTTCACAGCTTCTAGATTCACCTCGATATTCTGTTTTAGAAGCTACATACTACCTAGCTAATTACAAAAACTAAATATTGGACGATGGTACGCCACTACAACGGAAATTTTTCATTATCAGTAATCTAGTTGTGTCTTCACTTTTAATTCCTTCTTACTTTATAACTGACTTACCGAAGATTTTCGCATTTTTCAGGGAACCCTTGTCTTTATAGGTAGGATTAAATTCAACATGTACACTCTGGTTTTACAACAAACTACTAGTAATATGAATCTAGTGCTCTCTCTCTCTCTCACACACACACACACACACACACACACACGTGCACACTCATACACACTCACACACACACAAATAAATATATATGTATATTAAATTCAAATTACGATGAACGTAAACAAACAACCGAAGTTTGCTTTTAGAAGCGTTGAGATGTCTTAGAAAGTTAAAGAAGTGATTTTAAATTCTTAAACGCAGAATAATGCTAATAATATAGCCTGAACAGGATAAACTACCCCTATTCTGCAGAAATCTCTCTTTGAGAGATTTGGAAATAATAATGCGTTCCTGTGTCTGTCTGTGTTTCTGTCTCTGCATAAGTGAACTGGTGTATGTGTGCGTATTATGCATAAAAAACTGTGTGTACTTTCTACTTATCTATTGCTAAATAGACAGATAGGAAGATAGACAGACAGACTGGCAGCAGGCAGTGACACACAGATAGATAAACAGGCGGTAAGATGTACTGCTACCGGTTGTCAGAAAGCTCTACCTCGTTGGTCAAAGTGACAAGATTATAAAGACATCATCTATTTGGTAGCATCAATTTTAGCCGTAGACCAGTAACGGGCCCTGAAATGGTAAATATCAAGGGAAGAACTGTTTCAGTATTTTTGCTGACATCATATTATAGATGGTCTTGGGGGATTAAGTCGAAGTGTCACTTCTAGGAATTCCGATACGTGCAAAGTTCTACCGAGACGAAATTATGCGTTTGGAAGTTTGGTTGATGTTTACCAACAAGACAGCTCTGCTAGTTGGATTCTTATGGAATTCCCACGTGGTGTAGAATGAACAGTGAAACTTTTGATGACCGAAAATAAAGCTGAAAGATTTCTGAAAAACGTCAGAATAATAATAATAATAATAATAATAATGAATGTACGTGTTCGAGTGTGCATATTTTGATGTATATAAGCAACCGGAAAAATAGTTCTTCATGTGTGTAGATATGGGTGTGTATATGAGAGAGTGTGTTTGTGTATGGGTGTGTTGGTGTGTGTGAGAGTTTGTGTGTTTATGTGTGTGTGTAAGTAGATATGTTTGAAGTAAAACAAAAACCGTATAATACTAATAAATATAATTCTAGATAGAACTATTTATCTATATACATTTCTCTCTCCTCTCTCCTCTCTCTCTCCCTCTCTCTTTCTCTCTCTCTCTGTAATATGAAACAAGTGAACACAAAAAAGAGAAAAGACAACAGAGAAGGGACAAGTTTTACAACATTGTATATATATATGTATATACATATACATACACACACACACACACACACACATATATATATATATATATATATATATATATATATA
>NC_069001.1:9806583-9807801 GCF_001194135.2 Octopus bimaculoides | reverse complement strand
TATATATATATATATACATACATATATATATGTGTATATATATATATATATACATACATATATATATGTATACATACATATATATATGTATACATTCATAAATATATATATGTGTGTGTGTGTGTGTGTGTGTACATACAGGCGGGGTGTAATTTTTACATTTTTATATGGCAAAAGGGATAGATTGATAAATAGATATATATATTAATGTTATCAATATACAAAAAAGATACACAGAAACGAGACCGAAATAAAATAAGATGAAACAAACTAAAATTCTCAAAAAAAAACAGTGGTATGTACATAAATATACACCAACATTAAACATTGCACTAGGTGGAAGGGAATATGCGTAACTTGATCAACCAAACAGTTATCTCGTTGCTTTATCTTCTAAAGAGTGACAAGAGCTCTTTTTCCTTGGGAGGTAAGAAAAAGAATAAAAAATTAAGTCGAAAGACAAGAAACTGTATTCATTATTTATGGAGCTTTAGTATAAGAAAGTGGATATAGAAGTTATATTTTCTATTGATTGACAGTATGGATTTCAGATGTAGGAGGTATTAGGAGTTACAATAAGAAAAATGGCAAGATAATATTATAAAGACGAAAAAGACGGGATTAAAAAAAAATGCAATGATTTTTTATTTAGATAGTATATTTAAGTGAGTTAAAACTGAATAATATAAATATAAATATATATTGTGTGTTTTGTGTATTTGGGTGTGGTATTATTTTTTGTGGGTGTCTGAGAGGAGTTGGGGAAAAGGGTGGCGGAGTTCTTCCTTTCCTTCTGTGTGTGTGTCTGTGTTTTACATTAGGTAGATCGTTGTGCTTGTGCAGGCATCCATCCAACCATCCTTCTAACCAACCATCCAAATAACCATCCATCTATACATACATACATACATGCATATATAGGAGTGGTAAGAAGTTTGCACCCCAAACACATGGTTCCAGGTTCAGTCCCACTGTGTGGCACCTTGGGCAAGTGTCTTCTATTATAGTCGTGGACTGGACAAAGCCGTGTGAGTGGGATTTGTTGAACGGAAACAGAAAGACGTCCATCGTATATATATATATATATATATATATATATATATATATATATGGGAATACATATATATACATATATATATGTGTGTGTGTGGGTGTGTATGTATGAGCATGTGTGTGTGTGTATGTATGAGCATGTGTGTGTGTGTATGTATGAGCATG
>NC_069001.1:9801622-9806046 GCF_001194135.2 Octopus bimaculoides | reverse complement strand
TACAAGACTTTTAAATATCTACGTCTTATGTATGAGAAAACTCGCAGACCTCGAAGAATACGAAAAATCGTTAATGATGACGGATTATTTCCCCTTAATCAGAGGGTTAAGAAAATCCTTTATAGACTCGGAGAGGCCTAACGAGCTAACAGAGAGATTCAATTTTCTAGAAAGTAACCTTCCGAGATCTTCGGAAAGGCTTAGAGAAACTGAAGGGCCGTTGCAATAAATGTGTGAATCTGAGAGAGGAATATGTTGAATAAGATTATAATCAACTGTTCCTCCTGTATTTTCTTTTACCCAAAGCCAGGAATTTTTCAGCACCCCAACTTATGTATGGTCTTGCTTAATCATTTAACGGTGTATCCCCTTCATATTTCCAGTTTAGTTTTTTTTACAGTCTATTTGGAACGATAAACGCTATAGTTCCACCATGAACGTTTCCAGCTCTTTGTAGTCATATCTTCATAACGAATTATTTTTAGCGTAAGCACCTCTCTTTCTTAAAGAGCCGACAAGCTAATTCGAAATGTATGGAAGTTCCTAACAGAATCTGAGGAAAATCTACGCAAAAGGCACGCTAAAAACGACCTTAGTAACTTTGCCACAAAAAAGCCTTACTCCGAACAAACTTCGGGGATCATTTTCAAAGACAAACAAATGAATGTTGATAAAACAGATTAAACAAGGATACAATGGTGTTTTCAATAAAAAACGTGCTTTAAACAAAATGTGTTACTATACACAAATGCACGTACATATCTATACATATGGATATATATTGTTTTTGTAACAAGGATATCTCCAATACGAATAAAGCACTCAAAGCCTTAGAGGTGCGGTATTTATAAAAAAATTTAATAGTAGCCACAAATGGGTCTGTGTATACACATGTATATGCGTTAAAAAGAACTTCGTAGAAGCTTAAACTGTGATCAAATTATAGCAATTTAGCAAAAACAAACAGTCAGTTCATTCGACGGTTTGTTTATACAAATTAAAATTAAAGATGATAAAACATAACGGAAATTGAAAAGGAAAAAAAGTATGCAATCTTTTAATAGATTTCTTATGCGTAAGGTTGTGTTACTTCCGAAGATATGAACTAATTCTCTTAGAACATTTCCTTGAAATCTATCTGCAGATGTAAATTAGTTTTCGGAGCAATTACTTTTTAATAGTTCATTCACGATCCCGTTTAGATTTACATATTTGTTTAATATCCCCCGTAACTGTAATTGTTGTTGTTCTTGTACCTGCTGCTGTTGTTGTTGCTGTCGTGGTTGTTGTGGTTTTTGTTTTTGTTGTTGCTGTTTTTTTATTGTTGCAGCCTATCCTCAGGCAAAGTTCCGATTTCGCAGATTAGGATCAAAGCGTTACAGCCATGACCGTTCCCTTTCAAACAATAAGTATTTACTAAGCGATTAACTAAAAATAGAATAAACAGAAAAAGAGGAGACAACTCGGATTGAGGGTTGTTGAAGAGGTCAGAAGATGCGTGACGAAAGAACTTTGACAAAGAAACACAAATAACCCTTTCTACTGTAGGTACAAGGCTAGAGATTTTTGCGAGAGGGGCAGCAAATCGATTAAATCGACCCCACTACGTAACTAGTACTTAATTCATCGACGCCGAAAGGACAACTGGTATTTTTTGTTTTTAGGTTTATTTTGAGAAATGTAGTCTTTGAATTCTTGAAGTTTTATTTGTACTCTCTTGGATTTTAAATTTTTGTACAAGGCCGTGTTCTACCTCTTCTTTACATTAATTTAACCCCGCAAAACTTATCAAATATATTCATTAACACACAATAATTAAATAACATCATCAAACACTATATGCTGAAGATATACTCCGTAAGGTCGATCAAAAAGTTGCTAGAGATGTCAAAAGAGACGAATCAAACAGGCAATGTATTTACAGTTGATGGATGAAGTGTGCTTAGAAGAGTTCGAGTAGCAGAAATGATAGAACCCTTCTTAAGTAATGAACAAAACAGCCAATAACAAAACCGTCCATTATACCAGCTAGCTAATATACCGGTCTTATACAAGTCAAGTCTATTATTTCGATGCGCAACAAAGGCAAAATATATAAGCAAAGAAACAGAGCGATGTGTACTTGGGAGTCTATTCGTGGGTTAAACTCGAAGACAATAGAAAACAAAGCTATACCAATAGTGAACATACGCTATACTTAAAATGAGTGGAAGAAAGTCGTAAGGGACAAACAAGAAAACGTCCATAAATTAAATGAAGACACGGGAAACAGATGTCTATCAAAAATTCAATATCTAGACAATAAAAATGAAACTAGCACCAATAAACCGACTGTATTTCTAGATATAGATATTTCAGATAGATAATGCCTGTCTATACTAAAGGCATGAATAAATGCCTGTACTTAGATGAAGACTGTAAATGTCTGTGCAGATACAAAATGTCAGTTGTGAGATAATTCTATACTTAAAATAGCACTTGTATTGTTTTCCAAGAAAAAACTTGAGCAAAGAAGTTCTCAGACTGAACGAGACACTATTCAGCAACAGATATTCAAATCGAGTTAAGAATAGAATGGAGGAAAACTTTATCGTAAAACAATACAAAATGCATTGAAAACACAACAATAAATGGTACAGTACGATTGTAATCTCTTAGTCAAGAGGCATATGACTTTTGAAAATCATCCCAGTGGATATTGATGAGGGGGGGAACTGTAATGGAAGAGGATACATCTATCTCAAACTACGCGTGAGTTAGCAGCAAGGTTTGATGTTTCGATTCCAACTGTATTGGGCCATCTGAAACAAATCGGCAAGGTAACGAAGCTGAACGAGTATCAAATGACATGTCGTCTTGAAACGTGTACACCACAAAATAAAAAAAAAAAAAAAAAAAAAAAAAAAAAAAAAAAACGAAGCACGAATTCGTGGAACATGAACTATTCTTTCGAACAACGAAAGACACAAATGGAAGAGGAAACAAACATGAAGAATGACCCTTCATCAGTTAGTTGTTGGCTGTTTTTCTAGTCTCGTATTTCCAGCATTTAACAAAAATATACGCTTTTGATAAAACAGTTGCTCTCGCAAAGCAAATTAAATAAAATTTGGGATTTTGCAGAGGGTCAAAGTAGGTAACACAAACTGGACAGTGAAAACAAACAGGAAGGCCTAAACGAGGTTGTGGTGGCGAACGCGTAAATCAAGCTAGGACAGGAGACAAACAAGAACAAGTCTTCCTTGTTCCAGCAACAACAGAGAGAAAGAAACAAAGATGACCTATGGTCAGGGGTGTGCCACGTGAACAATGGAGGAGGTGGGAGGGTGAGAGAGTGACAGAGCAATAGGATAGAATAGTGGGAGAAGGGGAAGTAAAAGAATAAGAGAGAGAAAAATTGAGAAAAGCGAAAGAGTAAAAAGATCGTATAGAGTGCGCATCCGAATTATTAAAACTTACTTGGAAGAGGATGCATGGCGAATGTTATATATATATATATATATGATATATATATATATGTGTGTGCGTGTGTCTTTATGTGTTTGTGTGTGTGGATGTCGAAATGTGCAGATATCCACACATGTGTAGATCTAATTAATTCTGGGAACATATTTTGAGTATGATGCGTATGTTACCATTTCTGTGCAATGCTTATGAGAGTGTGGTTGTGCGACTGTGTGATGCGTGTGAACATGTGTGGGGTAAGGGTTGTGTATGTGTGTCTATGTGCGTTGTGTGTGTGTAAAGGTTGTTGAATGCACGTATGTATGTATGTGATGTATGTATATGTGTGTGCGTGTCCATGTTTCTGTACGCGCGTATGCTTGTGTAGGTATGTGTACGCGCGCGATATGTGTGTGCGCGCGTATGCTCATGTGTGTAAGTGTATGTAGGTGCGTGATATGTGTGTGTGTGTGTGTGTATGTGTGTGTGTGTGCTTGAGTATGTGTGTGTATGTGCGTATGCTTGTGTATGTGTGTATATGTGCGTTGGCAATGTGTTTGTACATGTCTGTGTGTCAGTGTGCGTGCATGCTTCTGTATATGTGTGTGTATGTGCGTACGCGATATGTATGTGTTTATTTGTGTGTTCGAGCGCATGTATGCTTGCGTATGTGTATGCGCCTGTATGCGTGTGTCTGTGTGTTCCTGCTACGGCAATGAGAGAACAAGAGTCAGGGTCGATACACTAGATATCGGATGATACATAAAACTAATTTCTAATTAATTATACGCTATAAAATTCGTATCTACATCATTAAGCGTTGGCTCTCCTTTTGTATACACCCCCTGCAAGTGAAATATATAATTGATACGATATTATCACAGATTTCCTGCGGATTACATAATCGTTTATTTTCATGAGTATATATATATTAGCGACAGTACTGTATCTGTCAATGTATGTATACGTGAGTGTCCGTG
>NC_069001.1:9800250-9801522 GCF_001194135.2 Octopus bimaculoides | reverse complement strand
CTTCAAAGACAGTTGCATCCGTAAATTCTAAAATAAAGTTTAGGAGTTATAGAGGGTCAACGTCGGGGAGAAAAATAAGACAATGGAGACATACCAGGAAACCGAACGAAAACAAACATGGGGAGCCGTTAGACCAGAACGAGAGAAAATATATACATATACAAAATATACTTATGAATATAATACATATATATATATATATATATATAGAGAGAGAGAGAGAGAGAGAGAGAGAGAGAGATACATAGTTAGATATACAGATGGATACACACATACATGTATACATACATATATATATTTATATATATGTCTGTATGTATATATATATATGACTGTATCTATCTATCTGTCTATCTATACATATATATATATATATATATATATATATTTACACAGTTATATAGTTATACGTGTACATATACGATTATATATGTATGTATATATGTGACATATATGTGCTCTGTGTGCGTAGATACTTGATTCCACAGATATATATAATATATATTGATATTTATAAATAAAATTAATTTTTCCTTCTCGTAATGAGCAGTAAATTTTCACTCTATTTCAATGTATACACACAGATATACGCTCACAAACAACACACATATGAATAAACATAGTTGTGTGTGCGAGCGCTCGCGTATGTATGCATACGTACATATACGAGTGTGTGTGTGTATGTGTGTGTATACGCGGCGTGTGTGTATGCGTGTCTGTGTGTGTGAGATGCAGCAATTAATCATTATGATAATACTGTTGCTGATATATTCAAAGTATGTATATATCTACATACTACATTCTTGTTCTCTCTCTCTCTTTCTCTCCCCCCTCTCTGCCTTTCTCTCAATCTTTCTTTCTTTCTCACGTATAAATAAATGCATTTAATAATGATCCATATTTAAAGTATTATATTACATATGATTAATTCTATATATGCGTATATATGAGTATGTGCGTACGATATGTCCATACATATATTTGTACTCGTATGAGTGTGTATAAAGCTATATATACCTAGCAACACCCGTATATGCATATACATATTTATATAAATATATATATATATATATATATATATACACACATACATACATATATATATATGTGTGTGTGTGTGTGTGTGTGCGCGCGTGCGAATGTGTACGTGTGTGGATAAGCATATATAACATTAAACGTATAAATATACAAATATAATACAAGCGGTGTACACACATACCGTATGTAAACTTATATGTATGTGTGTGTGTGTGTGTGTGTGTGTGTGTGTGT
>NC_069001.1:9790625-9799476 GCF_001194135.2 Octopus bimaculoides | reverse complement strand
TATATATATATATATATATATATATATATATACACTCATACACATACACACACACATATAATCTGTTTCGAAGTACTTACAACGACGTTTTAATTAAATTTACAATAATTTCCTGGGGCTATTTAAATTACAAACTACATATTTGCAGTTGAAACCTAATCCGTTTCGTTGCCGTTAATGGTGGGAAACTGAACGTTGACTAATCATAGAGGATACTGAACTTCTAACAGTAACTAACACTCTACAGTCCTCATCTAACCCCATGTATATTTATGTGTGTGTGTGTGTGTGTTTGTGTGGATGTGTATGTGTGTGTTTGTGTTCAAAACTGCAATGTGTGTATTCCGTATGGGGCAGAAATATAAGGTCCTGGGAGTGGAGAGAAATGAGGTATTTCCAACGCAAGACTCCACCCGAGCTTTGGGTTGAGTACCCTGCCCCATTTGGATTTCTAACTAATGTCGACATTCTTCAGGTGTAAGAAAATTCAGGATTTACAACGGTGAAACTGTTGTAATGGTTTAACGAAGAGTAAAACATGCATATATTATATAAATATGCATTTATAACAATCTATCTATCTGTATGTCTGTCTGTCTGTCTGTCTGTCTGTCTGTCGGTTTGTCTGTTTGTCTGTCTATCTATCTCTGTTTCCGTTCGTCTGTCTGTCTATCTACTTATCTATCCATGTATTTATCTATCTGTCTATCTATCTACCAACCTACCTGTCTATCTATCTACCTATTTTTCTGTCTGTCTGTCTGTTTGTCTATCTATCTCTCTTTCTGTTCGTCCGTCTGTCTGTGTATCTATGTATCTATCTATCTATCTACCTACCTATCTATAATAAACACATATAAAATATCCAAGGTTATATTTCTTTCTCTCTGAAGATTTTACGCTCAGGTCATATAAATTTAATATTTAATATTTACTGAGTAATAATTGAAACAGCTGTATGCGATGATGATTAATTTGCGAACACACACACACACACACTCTAACACACACACATAAACACACACACACACACACACACACATAAACACACACACATAAACACACACACACACACACACATAAACACACACACACACGGCACACACCTATAGTGTGTTCGAGCTAAACTTAACAGCTTACATTAAGAGAAAATAAAACGCAACATGCAAAAATAAAGGCGTTTAAAAAAATTAAAAATCACCTAGATTGTGGGTGGTAGTAACAGTCTAAACCACGTAGTCGCCCTCAGTTTCCAGCACGGCCTCAAGACGGCTCCCGAATCTTGTGCTTGCATTCCCCACAGTACCCATCGGGAAATCTTTGAACACCTTGTTGATAATAGCCACCAGCTCGACCTTCATATTTGCAGACAGAGCAGGTGGTGACTTTCTCAACCGCACTGCATTCATAATAATTCATGGTTATTACAAACCTGGTTATTAGGTGGCCAGAAACTGCAGCTGGTGAAAGTGTAGAAATTCTCCACTAATGATTCATGACTCTTCCCTGTGATAAATCAAGGCGCTGAATCCTGTTGCCACACATATAACCTTCCAGCAGCATCCACCTTTACCCAAGGTTCGATCATCATCTCCATCTGTACTTATCCCTCAATTTTCAAACATATTTGTTAATACGTCCTTCACTTAAGATGCTAGATTATTCGATTTAATATTAATCTGTGATACTTAGAGTTGTTAATTAGACAAAAAATATGACTGTTATTTCTAGCACATCGAGCTACACCGTGAGATCGTCCTTCTTGACCGATGTGATTTTTGCTCTTAATGAATTTATTCTTTATTATTGTTATAACATCGATGCAGTTATATCATTGTGGTTAGGGAGCTGGCATTGCAATCATGAGGTCCTTGATCGATCCCACTGCGCGGCAATTGGGGGCATAGTGTTTTATTCTGCCAGCAACAACAAACTGCAAGCGCTACTACTACTACTACCAATAATAATAATAATAATGCCCTGATGCAGTACCATCATCGTCATTTATTGCAACATCGTCATCGTCGTCATCATCATCATTCTCATCATCATCGTCATCATCAGCATCATCATCATCATCTACTGCAACGTCCACGTCGTCATCATCATCACCATCTAACTGCAACAACTACAAGAACAACAGTAACCGTAACAATTACAATAATGGAATTCGACGAAATAAAATCGAAATAACCTTTTACAACAACAGCAACTACAACAACAACAACAACAACAGCAACAACACCAGCAACAACACCACCACCAACAACAACAACAAAATGTGCAGACTGAAGTAAATAAAGAAAATAAAGTGAAGGTCCCGGATGTACATCTTTGGCGCGAATCTGTTATCGGAAATAATTTCTAAATGGAGTTTCTGTAATGATCCATGATATATGGAATGGTAAAAGCATTGGTTTTAGCTGTCACTTTAATCGCAGACTTCTTTGTTTACACTGCAAACGATGTCGGGAGCCGACAGGCACACACATCTCACAAACGCTAAAATATATTTAAAACCTTCATTAAGGGACAGAATGTGTGTGTGTGTGTGTGTGTGTATCGTTCCTTTAGAAATACCGTCCAATTATGCCGTACATTAGTTTCAAATTTTGGCACAAGGGCAGCAATTTCAGGTGGGAGTGGGGGTAAGTTGATTACATCAACGCTAGTGTTCAATTGGTACTTTATTTTATCGATCCTGAAAAAATGAAAAGCGTCGTCGACCCCGCTGGTATTTGAACTCAGAACGTAAAGATGGTTGAAATGCAGCTAAGCATTTTGCCCCACCCTCCACCCCTGCTAACGATTCTGCCAGCTCGCCGCCTATAATCTCCCATATATTGAAAATTTTAGGCATCTTTAATTAAAAGATAGAAGGTTATTTTAAGAATTCGTAACTCTTGGTGGAGATTCAAGGGCCCCGTGTTTACTGTTCATACAGGGTATCTAAGACATTTTAAAGGCGGCAGAACCCATCCTTCTCCAGGTTGACTCTCAGTATTTGTTGAGAAAAATAAGGATCGAACACAGTGCACTACAACTATTCTATTTACATTATTTACATGATTTACATTAGACGGATATTTGTCCTCATCTCGTTTGTTGTCAACACAACGTGTCGGCTGATATGCCCTCCAGCCTTCATCAGATGCCTTGGGGAATGACAGCCCAGGTTCGAAATTTCCCCAAGACACCTGATAAAGGCTGGAGGGCATATCAGCCGAAACTTTATGTTAACAACAAACAAGATGAGGACAAATATCTGTCAAATGTAAATAATGTAAATGATGTAAATAATGTACATAATTCCTCTTCTCTTAGATATAGAACTGTATTAGCTATTCTATTTGTTTATCGAACGCCGGTAGCATGAAAGACAAAGCTGACAGTGGTGACTTGTGAAAAGAGGGATCAGAGAAGGTGGGATAGATAATAATATCTTATATAACTTAGATACGTTACAGCCAAAGAATGGTCCAGTAATGTCTACCTTGATAGCACTGCCTGAAGGATCTGCTAAAGTCAGGTCTTGTATCATGGCTCATCCAAGTAAGGTGTTGCTATTTACTGACATGTATCCAGGTATAAATGGATTATCTAGTATTCCCTGAATAAATTTGTCCAAACTTAATAGTACCAACTAATAGGATCTCTTTTTTACTTGTTTCAGTCATTTTACTGCGGCCATGCTGAGGCACCACCTTTAGTCGAGCAAATCGACCCCAGGACTTATTCTTTGTAAGCCTAGTACTTATTCTATCGGTCACTTTTTGCCGAACCGCTAGTTTACGGGGACGTAAACACACGTGGTAGTTAAAATACGATCTCACAATATCTGATGATTTGGAAACTGTATTGTATAATGTTTCTATTATATAATTGCTGTCTTTACTCATTTAATTCTTCGGTTCATATAAATATGCCACGTAGCAGACGATACATATTGTCGACTGTATGAGTCTTTTGTGAACAATGGATTACTTCATTGATTTAATAACGGAGCAAATAGAAGTTGTGTAATATATTCCTTATTGAGGTATTTTGCTGACCTTAGCTCAGTAAATAGAACAGGGTCGAGTTCGTTTTGGATTTAGCGATTATGGGCTTAACTGACACGCGATACAACGTGTTCTCTCGAGAGACATTTGTTAGTTAACGCTTAATCCACCAAAAAAAAACCATACAAATATTTCAATGAGATACTTATTAGCACATACTTCATCCTCTAATATAGACGGAATTTAGACATGTAATTTTGTAAAGCGTCTGCTAATATGCAGAGCAAAAAAAGTAAAATTTAATGAATTTAATCGTAATTAAAAAACAGTCATTAGCACGAATAACGATTTATCAAAAGAGTGGCAAGGAAGTTAACTCCGAAAATTAAATAGATAAAAAGTTATATGGAGGATATACAGGGAAAATAAGATTGAGTTTTAGTAGTTAAGGACACAACACGTGTTGTGATATAAGCGGCGTTTTATGCGACTTAGAATATGTATATGACTAATTCTTCCATAAAGGGGATATTCATGTTGTGTTAGTTAACATATAACATGCCTGTTATATTATACACATGGTGGTTGAAAATGTTTGAGAAGCACTGAATCGGAAAATGTGCATATACAGACGTTATTTTTATGGCAAGTGTCAAATGAATAATCTGAGAAAATGCTGTTATGTTTCTGCTGTTTAATTTCATGCCAACATTGAATAAATTAGTATAAGGTCATTAGACTTTATATATATATATCTATATATGCGCAGGTGTGGCTCCATGGGCAGAAGCTTGCTTTCCAGTCACATTGTTCCGGGTTCAGTCCTGCTGTGTGGCACCTTGGGGAAGTGTCTTCTACTATAGCCTCAGGCCGACCAAAGAGGATTTGGTGGACATATATATATATATATATATATATATATGTACATATATATTTGTGTGTGTGTGTCCTTACCATCACCGCTTGTCGACCGGTGTTTTAGTTTCGTTTCCGTCTACCAAATCCACTCACAAGGTTTTGGTTGGCACGAGGCTATAGTAGAAGACACTTGCTCAAGGTGCCATGCAGTGGGACTGAACCCGGAACCATGTGGTTGGGAAGTAAGCTTCTTACCACACATAAACTACTACATCTGTCTATCTGTTTGTATGTATGTATGTATGTATGTTTGTATGTATGTATGTCATTATACAGTTTTATCTTAAAATTTCTAGCCACTAGAGAAAGAGTCGGTTTCTAACCTAGATCCAAGGCTCCCTTATTGGAAATTCAATACAAACATGGTATGCATTTCTGTATGTTTACGTGCAGATTGGTATGTTCTGTTTCATGTATGTACGTATGTATGTATGTATGTATGTATATATGTATGTATGTATGTATGTAACCACTTACATTATTTTGTGATAATAGCACGTTTGAGCATCTATGCATATTTGTATTCATATATGTATGTTTTTAGTTCTATATGATTGAGTGCGATAAAGTGCGTGCAAATGCTGTCGAGTACGCATGTTTTATAATTCATCTAATAAATTTAAGTAGTCGAAAGAATTTTTATGCGTAATTCTCAAATGAGAATAAAAGAGAAGTTGTCCCAATTTGAAAGATCAAAGAATGACACAGAAAGAAACAGAAGAGCCAAAGCTGTTACTAATTAGGCGTTAATGATGAGTTGATTCTTTCAGCCTGACCTACAACTGCTCCATATCCGGCCTACTTTTCCATGATTTTAAACCGTCTCACGTGAATTTCAGGCGTCGTTGATTCTAATTCATTGAGCTTGATTAACAGGTTAATTTCCTCGATTAAAATGAAGTAGCAGCCTTTCCTCTCCATTGGATAATACTTGTGACGTGACCTCAACACACACACATTCGAACGCAAGCACGCATACACTCGCGCATACACGCACATACAAAAACATAGACGCGCGCATGTGTGTATTATATATATATATATATATATATATATATTATCTTTTGTGTTTAATTTATCAGACTACATCAGCCATGCTGGGGCACCGCCTTCAGGACATTATTCGAACTAATTAACCACAGTGCTTATATACCGCTACCTATGGCCGAACGACTAAGTTACAGAGGACGGAAACACACCAACACCGATTCTCAAGCGATGTTGGAGACAAACACAAAGTCACACACACACACACACACACACACACACACACAGTATGTACATATATATATATATATGTATATATTGTGTCATCCCATGCATAATGAGGCAGGTGGGGAGCTTGGAAGTATCTTTAGCACGACGGGGTGGGGATGCTTAATGCCATTTTATCCGCTTTCTCGTTCTGAGTTCAAATTCTGGAGAGGTCAACTTTATCTTTTATCCTCTCGGGTCAATAAAATAAGGAACAGTTGAGCAAAGGGGTCCACTGTATTTGTGTTTATGCTAGTTTTATAAAGCATGCTCAGTCCTGATCGAGTAAAGTTATCACTTACAATTCAGTATTCTAAAGATATTCATTGAACCAGGACCGGATTATCAAATTAATTTTATTCTAAGATGCTGGATGTATATGGCAGCTATTTCGTGTAGATCGTATAATCCTATACAGACGACACTCGATTTAGACACTTGAGTAACTAATTGGTAAAACGTTGGATAAAGCATTTAGCGCTATAGAGTTGTTGGCACTCCGTCGCTTACGACGTCGAGGGTTCCAGTTGATCCCATCAACTGAACAGCCTGCTCATGAAATTAACGTGGAAGTGGCTGAGCACTCCACAGACACGTGTACCCTTAACGTAGTTCTCGGGGATATTCAGCGTGACACAGTGTGACAAGGCTGACCCTTTGAATTACAGGCACAACAGAAACAGGAAGTAAGAGTGAGAGAAAGTTGTGGTGAAAGAGTACAGCAGGGTTCGCTACCATCCCCTGCTGGAGCCTCGTGGAACTTTAAGTGTTTTCGCTCAATAAACACTCACAACGCTCGGTCTGGGAATCGAAACCGCGATCCTATGACCGCGAGTCCACTGCCCTAACCACTGGGCCATTGCGCCTCCACAGCGCTATAGAGTAACGCCGCTTTAAATCTCTGATTTTAACTCCCGCCCACGTTTACTTTGCAATTTATTCATCTGAAGTCAATAAAATAATGTATGAATCAAACAGAGGATCGATATAACCGATTGTCCTCTTTGCAAACTGTGACACTTTGTGTTTCAATGAAAAAATCGCTATTGTAATTTCATTCGATGAACATAAAGCTACGATATGCAAGTTCGTTCGGTATTTAACCACATCGCTTTACATGTTGAACTCAAATTCAGTAAATGATTATCTTGCTTTTTCAAATTTCTTGGATCTATAAAAAATCAAGTACCAATCAAATAATGGAATTGATATAGGTATCAATTCTCTATTTCCGATATGTGTGAGTGATGTCTCTATGTGTGAACGGCATTAAATTGTCAAAATTGGAAGAATCTTATCCGTTTTGGGTCAATGATTTATGTTATGTAAAAAAACTTTAAAGACAATGCGTTCGATATTACAAATAGCATCATGGAATATATTTTCCTCCATCCTCAAGTAGCTAACCACCACACGGTCCAATCCTTGTTGAGGGGTGGTAGTGCTCGTCTGTCTCAATTATCCAGAGAAGTATGCCAGAGATGAACATGTTCCGAGCAGGGCCTGGTTCCGATGCTGGAGATCAGAAAATATAGTCAAATGTAATATAGATTAATTCTTCCCCAAAGTAAAACTGGCTTTAATATTGCTTAAGAAATTACACTTTTAAATCTACAGTTACAATACTCTCACAGGACCCACCTCGACATCAACTAAGTTATATGATACACCGTGTCTATGAACTGGAATATTTTGCATCAGTAGTCAAACTTTTTTTTTTTTTTTTTTGGCAGGAACATTAATTAAAAACACTCAATCATTCATTATATCTTTATGTGTATGTACGTGTGAGTCTATGTGTAGGTATGTGTGTTTGCGTGCGAGTATGTGGGTATGTGTTGATGTATATATGTGTGTGTGTGTGTGTGTGTGCGTGCGTGCGTACAAGTGTTTGCATGCATTTGCAGGTGTATGTTTTACATTTTCAGTGTTTATATTGACTCTTGTGATGAACTTGAAGTTCAATGATTTATCATGTGACAAAAAGAGATCGCTAAAAGCAGTAAACATAAAAACGTAATGTTTGATATGATATAATGGACTAACAATATTTTAGGCGTTGCCTATATATCTAACATCTGAAGATGATATATATTTTAATATGTGTGTGTGCATACATATATGTACATATATGTGTGTGCATACATATATATATATACATACATACATACGTACACACACATACACACACATACACACACACACACACACATATATATATTTATATAGTTGAAATTTACAGAAAAGCAAAATACGAAGACAGATATATGAACAGCAAGCAGGTGTGTTAGTTTGACACTCGGGAAAAGGAAAGAGTATTTTAAGTTTCAAGCCTACGCTCTTCAACAAAAAAGAATAAGAGAAAATAAACAGAGAGAGAATGAAGAAAAAAAACGTGTAGATTTAGCGGTCAAGCATGGCGAATGAGTAGAAGAGAAAATGTAAGCCTAGTACTTATCCTATATGAATATATTATATAAAATATCGTAAAATATCAAACATTGCTATCGAGTTAGAAAAACAGCGAGATCTAATGGATACAAATTTATAATTTTTTTTTTAATTAATAAATTAATTGGTATCCATTAGATCTCTCTGTTTTCTAACTCAATAATAATAATACACACACACAAACACACGCACACACAAACACACACACACACACACACACACACACA
>NC_069001.1:9788716-9790191 GCF_001194135.2 Octopus bimaculoides | reverse complement strand
TATGAGTAATAAACATGTATAAGTGTCAATTTATGACGGCCGTTTCGAGGGACTATATATATACATACATATACATATATGTGTGTGCGTGTGTGTATGTATATATATTGTTGTCCTATGTACACACTATGTATGTGAAATGGAGTAGTAACGACCAATACAAGTCTGTGCAGACACGGTGGACTTAGTTTACACCACATTATAAAAGGACAAGTAATGAAAAACTTGAAGAAAGCGCTAATTTGCATGTTCAGACTCTTTAGTCTAAAACTATTGATAAAGCAGTAAATTTGCGAGACCATCTATCGATAAAACAGTAAATTTCGAAGACATTACACAAGCCAAGAGCATAGCTAAACAGTGTCCATAACATATGCTAAATGAAGAAATAAAATGTGGTAAAATTGAACCACACCACGAACCTATAATTACTAAACATATCACAGACGGCAAAAGCAGAAGACTTTTAAATCGATCAGTAAACAAGGATAACTTAAATAAAACCGTTTTCTATGTATATAAAACAACCTGCAAAAGCCAGGAGCTAGTTCATGAATGTTTTATATATATACCATTCATTATCCTGACATATTCTTACAGGTGGTTTAAAATGGGCACAATGGATCGATGAAAAGGCATGCTTTTTGTCAGAACACCTTCGATATGTTCTCTGGCCTATTTGCAGCTATCATTCTGTCAGTTTGAACAGTAAAGTTCCAAAGGAGTGAGATATGATCATTTTCAAGCACCGGAGGTGTTGTATTTTCACCAGTTATTATCATGGGGCAGATCCAAGTCTTTGCAGTGAATATACCCTGCTGCTCTATCATGTCTGTTGAAATAATCTGTGGGTGCAAAAATGCTGTACAAGCAGACAACACGATCGATGGTTTAGTTTTCTTGATACATACACGACATATTGGACTACTGCCGTCCTTTAAGATTTTGGCCTGGTAGCTTCTTGTAGGTAGACGTTGCTCATTCTGGGTTAGGATAAACCCTTCTGTCTCAGATTTTAAGCCAAAAGGCACTAACATTATTATTATATTCATTATTAATATTATCATCATTATTGATTTCACACAGGTTTGTTCGCATTTCTTATAGAATTTATGGGGGTAGAAGTGAGATAGATAGATAGATAGATAGAAGGACGGATGGATAGAGAGGTATGTATCACCTACAAACACACTCACAATAACATATAAACAATTATGCGCAGCTGCATATATTTACACAGGCATACGCAAGCATATATATGATCTAACATATATAAACAAATATACGCACAAACACTAAGATACATATTGCTATCAACATTATCATAAAACTTAATACATAAGTCTACTAAAGTTTACGGAGAAAAATTTCAGTTTGATATTTGTTTTTTTTTATGCAAGTTGCCATAAAAATGAGAAAAATAAAATTATGATATTAATAATTATATTAATGTATATATATATATATATATATAT
>NC_069001.1:9788491-9788706 GCF_001194135.2 Octopus bimaculoides | reverse complement strand
CTTGTGAAAGATGCATGTATAGACGTATATATATATATATATATATATATATGTTCTCACATATAACCACGTTACTTCATATAAATATATATGTAAGTTAATAGTTAAGGAGTTATATAGATATATATATATATATATACATAACAAGACTTACAAAAATATATATCTCACATGTATATATGCGCGTAAATATACATATATATGTATATATGCGC
>NC_069001.1:9788273-9788481 GCF_001194135.2 Octopus bimaculoides | reverse complement strand
ATGTATATATGCGCGTAAATATACATATATATGTATATATGCGCGTAAATATACATATATATGTATATATGCGCGTAAATATACATATATATGTATATATGCGCGTAAATATACATATATATGTATATATACACATATATATATATATTGATGTATATATATATATATATATATATATATATATATATATATATATATATATATATAT
>NC_069001.1:9786997-9788263 GCF_001194135.2 Octopus bimaculoides | reverse complement strand
CATACATACATACATATATATATATCTATGATATAGGTACATACATGTATATATGTATATATATATATATATATATATATATATACATACATACATATATATATATCTATGATATAGGTACATACATATATATATATATATATATATACATACATACATATATATATCTATGATATAGGTACATACATATATATATATATATGATATAGGTACATACATATATATATATATATATGATATAGGTATATATATATATATATATGATATAGGTATATACATATATATATACATATCCTGTGTACATATGCAGTAGACACACATCGATAGGACATGCTTGATTTCCTGATGCATTTGTTTCTTTCACTAGAAATAGCCGTCGGTTATCTTTGATAAGCAGGAAGGAAGGATATTTTGGCATGCACGCAAAAACTAAGCTGAAAATATGCATAGAGGTATAAATATACAAATTCTCACACTCATACACACGGGGAAAACATGCATACCAGTGCATACACACAAGGAAGCACACGTCTACTTGTGAATATATATATATATATATATATATATATATATATGCATGCGTGTGTGTATGTGTGTGTATATTTATATATGCATATATACATGTAAGCACATATATGAATTTGTGTGTGTGTGTTCATGTGTGAGTATGTGTGCATCTTCGGTGGAAAAAGAAATAGGAGGGGAAAATTTAATATTAAGCTAAACGGAGAAGGGGGAGAAGAAGATGAAGAAGGTGCGGATAGAGGGAGGAGGTGCAGGAAAGACGTAGTTGTAAATTATCATAAGACTTATATATCTATAAGAAGTTTTGTCAAATATTGAAAGATATAGCTTTCGGCGGATATACTCTGCACTACGTAAGGTGAAGTTTCTTACCAAATAACAAACGAAAAAATATTTAAGGAATGTCAGAGTGTATACGAGTAAAAACAATCTGCAATGTATAAAACCTTTATATATGTCTTTATATATATATATATATAATATTAGGGACAAAATATATATATATAGACATATACATAGACACATATATAAACTCATGTGTGCATGTATTTATAAATACATACATTTATACTTAGACATAAATTTATTTGTTTGTGCATGTACATATGTATATACGTAATATATGTATATATATATATATGTATATATGCATAAAGATATATTTACCTGTTTGCTTATATACATATTTATATATATATATATATATACATATATATATATATATATATATATATATATATA
>NC_069001.1:9784340-9786767 GCF_001194135.2 Octopus bimaculoides | reverse complement strand
ATATATATATATATAAATTTACATGTACTCTCACATAAAGGTAGATGTATAGTTAGATAGATAGATAGATAGATAAACGTCGAGAGTTTTATAGAGCCTTTGTGGAAAATTTTAAGATGCGTTCTTCCCATACCTGTGTATGCATGGATTGCTAGACGTACATAATTCACTTAATACTGCGACCACCAGCGCTCCAACTACCTACAATAACAATGAGAATTACAACAACGAATCCAACAAGGAAAGCGACAAAAAGTTGGCAATATGTGTTAACAATAAATGATATAGACATATGGATGATATGTATAGAGATATGACAGTGGGAAAGGCCAGATATCTTGTGGTCATTGTACAGGCACATACGGAAATTACCAAATCTTAGATCCTATATTACTTATTGTTACCCATTGATGTGTGTCTAAGAGATCAGGTTTCGTGATATTTGCGTCTTGTTATGTCTAGCAGAAAACAATGGCTCCGGGTAGATAATTTTAAGTGCCAGGTAAATTAGTTATGGAAAGTGAAAGTTAGCACTGCTTGTGCCTGTATTTGTGCACGTATGTAGGAACGTATGCATATATGCATCCATGTATGCATGTTTATCTGCGAGTGTGCTTGTGTGATGGAGATTTTCCTCTGGTTTTACTTTTTTTTTTTTTGCATGATTTTTCAATGATATTTTTAACATTGCTATTGGTTTTTAAGTTGTTGAGAGAAAGATATTGCAAGTGCTAAGTTTCTCAAAGAAACCACACGGCACTGCAGGAAAGCGCTGGTTCGTTTCGTAGTTGAAGCAGGTATTTTAAAATTATACCTCAAATGGTCTTCTATTTATTGCAAATAATTTTGTCATTTGTCGACACGAGTCGAAGACAAATCATCGAGTGCGATGATGTTCTTCCCAGCACGTATTCATATTTTTTGTTTTATCTTTTGTTAATGACTCTCTGGGGCTCATTTACCGAACTGCTGCGTTACGGGGACATAAGCAAACCAACACCAGTTAACAAACGGTGGAAGTGGGAGGCAAGCACAACTATAAAGACACACACACATATATGCATACAAAGCGCTTCCTCAAGTTACCGTCTACCAAACTCACTCAAAAGTCATTCTTTGACCGAAGCTACAGCAACCTGTGGTGGCGTTGCTTTCTCGAAAGTTTATTTTCGTTTCTCTATTAGTAATTTTACTCAAATAGCACCGAGATCAACTTTGCTTTAAATCTGTTCCAGGAGGAATAAATAAGTACTTGTTGAACAGAGCAGGATCGATATAATCGACTACCCAACTTCCAACAAGATTAATAGACTTGTGTAATTAGTATATGTATATATATATATATATTTTTAAATCACTGTAAATGACGAACATCCTCAATAGCCAATTCCAGCGGGAATTGAACACCGAAATTCACTTATTATACTGTATAACAAAAACAGAAAATAGAAAGAAGAGAAAACCAGAAAAGAAATGAATTTCAAAATGTATTGATAAGATACAATCAAAACTGAACTGCAATGAGCGTGTCTGTTGGGAATATATTTCCAATCTTAAATGGATTTAGGGCTATAGCTTAAAGTATTATCAAAATGAAATCTCTTCATAGATTTATCACGTTATTGGCAGGGTGTCCTTCGCTTTTGAGTAGCCGAAAGGAAGAACTTTTGAAGTTGCTAGTTGGGGGACATTTCAAATTAAAGTTGATTGGTAAAATGTCACGATATACAATGGAAACACAATCGGGACTACTAATGTGACATGTTCAAATTGTGAAGCTTTTAATGTGGACATCTGTACTTGTAACGTAAACGTAATAAAAGTGTACGAATTCTCATTCATACACAGATATACAGGCATATATGAGTGTGTATATGTGTGGTTATACACACACACATACACAAATATGTACATATATATAAATATATACATATATGCAAATACATATATTTATCACACATACACACACACACGCATTTATATATAATGCACATACTCAGATGCAAATATAGACACACGTATCAACACGCGTGTCAAAATGCGCGCATGACTGGGTGGTTAAGAAATTCCCTTCAGAATCAAGACATGCGCTGTTCGTCCCCACTGTTTAACATCATGACGTGTGAAACACTTGGTAGGCGAAAAAGCGGTAGAAGTCCGTTGTGTCACACTGATTCTACATGGGAGGTTCATAACTGCGTGGCACTCAGCCACTTGAACGTGCATTCATCGAAGAAGCAGGCTTCTCACTTCATCGGTCGAGTGGATGATCGACCGTCATGTCGGACTTGACACGAAGATGCATCAGGTAACGGTGGTTGTGAGTGTAGATATACATAAATGTACACACATACACACACATTCATATACACATATATATCTATATAGACACGAATACATATATTCATATATATATATATATATATA
>NC_069001.1:9781521-9784206 GCF_001194135.2 Octopus bimaculoides | reverse complement strand
ATATATACACTCTTTACTCTTTTACTTGTTTCAGTCATTTGACTGCGGCCATGCTGAAGCACCGCCTTTAGTCGAACAAATCGACCCCATATATATATGAGTATATATGTTTGCTATGCAAGCGAATAGAAATCCAATATGGAATCACTTGACGTCAATGTAACCTTCATTTGACCAAAGTATTTTTGGCCTGATGAGTGGCTAGCGGAGTACCTTTCGTTGAGTACTTCCCCTAATTTGTATTTTGTTTAAATATACGAGGGGGCACCCAAAAGTAACTGGAAACGTTCTCTGTGGGACAAGCCAGTCAGTTGATACGACGCTCAGGCATCAATCTGCTGACCGGTCTATTCAGGTCTGGTCCTACTGCCACGTGGTACGTCTTTGATTTGCCGTGCATCTCCTTTCGTTTTTTGCGACGATTGAAACGAAGGAACAGCGAGGTTCCGTGAAATTCTGTTTTCTGCCGGGGAAAACGGCGGCCAAAACAGTTGTCATGCTTCAACCAGTTTACAAGGACGCTGCCAAGAGCAAAATACAGGTTTACGAGTGGCTTCTACACTTGAAGACCAACTTTTGATCTTCTGTGAAGAAGCTAAGCACCAATTTTGCTGTAACTTTTTTAATTCACAACTCCTCACTCAAAATTTGTTAGCAGGAGCTCCAGGACATACCAGTCATATCAAAAAGTTCCCCAATTTTTCGATGACGGTCTTCCAAGATCAGTTGGTGAATGTTCATGATTGTTTCATTCGTTCTGAGGGTCAACGGTTGTCCTGAACAAAGTTGGTCTTCCAGCTTAGAAGGCACTCATAAATTTGTGTTTTGCTTCGAATAGCGGAAAAGACCAATGCATTGCTCCGAGAATACTTATGAAGGCGGTAAACGTATAAAACAAAGAAATTGAAATAATATTTCAAAATTTCTGTTTCTTTCGGGTCCCACCTCGTATGTATATATATATATATATATATTAATCTTCGTGTGTATTATTAGTTATAAATAAAAAGGAGTTTTAGATTAAACGTAAGCATTACTCCATATTTCCAAGATTACAAATTTATTATTCTGAAGGATGAATAGTAATGACAACGGCTATTTATCTTTCTTTCTCATTGTTGTAGTTGGAACAAGGAAAACGTGTTCTTGTTTGTCTCCTATCCCAGCTTGATTTACGCATTCGCCACCAAAACCTCGTTTAGGCTTAGCAGCCCTTCCTGTTTGTTTTCACTGTCCTGTTTGTGTTACCAATTTTGCCCTTCCGCAAAATCTTAAATCTTATTTAATTTGCTTTACGGGAACAACTGTTTCATCGGAAGCATATATTGTTGTTAAATGCTCGAAATATGAGACTAGAAAAACAGCCAACAACTAAATGATGAAGGGTCGTTCTTCATGTTGTTCGTTTTCTCTTCCATCTGTGTCTTTCTTTGTTCAAAAGAATAGTTCATTTTCCATGTACTCGTGCTTCCTAATTTTTTTGGTGTACACATCGTGACGTCCTGAGCCCACATATGCATATATATACGTATAGATGTAAGTATGTACATATACGTATGTATATATGCATATATATATTATTCATATTATATTATATATATATATATATATATATATATATATAGCCATAAGAGGTGAACGTCCTATTCAGATAGAGTACCTGGGACATGCCCCCAAAAAGATTCCGATACTGCTTTTTGATGACTCCAGTCTAAATCGTAACTTCAATTTTAAATTCAATATATATATATATATATATATATATATATATACACACTCGCATACAAATATACTTTCATACACAGACACATATACAATAAATACACAGATACATGTAGATAAACATAGCTGCATTTATAAATGTACTTTTAAACAGGAAAATTGCATATGCACAAAATTATACATACATACATAAATATATGTGTGTGTGTATGTATGTATGCATGTATCTTACTCCGTGTGCTTATATCTTATATATTGTACTTGTATACATAAATATATAGCTACCTATCTATCTATCTATATATATATATATATATATATATATAAAGATATATATATGTATGTATATCTACACGTCTATATATATAATTATATATTGGTATGGATATATATAGGTATGTATATATATATGTATGTATAGGTACGTAATTGTGTGTGTGTGCTCTACACATAAGCATATAGCTTAACAGGCTCTAGGGGACAGTTTTATTAGGGAGTTGAACCGATGCCAAGAAAATGTAAGTCACTACAAACGGAAGCCATGAATGTGCTCTCGGTCAATATCATCTGATTTATTTTCAGACATATTAAGGGTAAATATTTTTTGCCTGTAGCCCCAGGTAAAAGGATTTCTTGACACACAACCCTGAAAAAAAAGAAAAATGCTCCTTGAAATTTTGCCGGAATATAAACACAAAAAATATGGAATATACATATATGGTTGAGTTTAAATACTGCAAAACATTTGCCCTTTCTGGCAATATTTGAACAAATGTGAGGAAGTTAGGAACGTTTCTTTACATGTGTAGCCGTTCACCATTCCAGTAAATGTTTTTTGGTACCAAGATTGGTGTGTGTGTATGTGTGTTTATGTGTTATATATACATATATAAATATATACATATATGCATACATTGCTATATGTATATATATATATATATATATATATATATATATATATAT
>NC_069001.1:9778145-9781511 GCF_001194135.2 Octopus bimaculoides | reverse complement strand
ATATATATATATATATATATTTATATATATACATGTGTGTGTGTGTGTGTACGTAGATATGCGTGTGTGTGTTGATATATTCATGTATGTTGTACGAGTGTATATATGAATATACGCATGCATGTTTGTATTTATTTTCGATGTTTCCTTGACGAAAGTTTTTCAAGGTTTATGGTTTGTGCATATACGCATACCTACACACACACATACATATACATATATATATATATACACATCAGTATGTATATGTATATGTATGTGCAAGCATACATATATCTAAGCATATGCTTGTATGTGCTTGTGAGTGCATAGGTGTCAGCGTTCGTGTATCCGTGTGCAAACTGATAAAAAAAAACTTGCCCGTACGACATACTTCACACAAATGTGTATACAAAATGAATTTAAGTACAGAAATACAAATGGTTTCCTAATATATTTATGTGTGTGTATGTGCGTGTGTGTGTGTGCATGCATGTATGTATATATATATATATATATATATATATATATATATATATATATATATATATATATACGTATATACATACATATATGTATATATACATATAAATACATTCATACTTATATAAACATACATATACATATATATACCTGTACATTTACATTTATATATATATATATGTGTGTGTGTGTGTGTGTGTGTGTGTGTGTACTCATATATACATACATATACCTGTATTCACTTGTACATACGTATATATGTATATATATATATATATATATATATTTATTGAATATATGTATGTAGGTAGGTAGGTAGATAGATATATGCATGTATGCATGTACACCTAAGCCAGCAATAAGCTCTGGATGTATATTCAGTCTTTATCAGGTGAAATCTTTAAATAGAGGTGCAAACAGCAAAAGTCACCAAGTGTGACATTTGTTGGCTGTGTATCAATTATGAGCCGAACTCTCCTATCAACAAGAAAAAAACAATCTAATTCAATAAGAGAGTTTATAACTGATTCACTTCAGCACTTTCTTTACACTCATGTTGTTCTTGTTGTTGTCATGGCCGTTGTCGTCGTTGCTATGCCGTTGCTTTCACTCAGTTTTTTTTTCTTTTTTTTCTCTTATTATCAGTGCTTAATTAGCGAGCTGGCAGAAACGTTAGCACGACGGGCGAAATGCTTAGCGCTATTTTGTCTCTCTTTATGTTCTGAGTTCAAATTCCACCGAGGTCGACTTTGCCTTTCATCCTTACGGGGTCGATTAAATAAGTACCAGTTATGCACTGGAGGTGATATAATCGACTTAATCCCTTTGTCTGTACTTCTTTGTCCCCTCTGTGTGTTGAACCTTGTGGGTAGAAATAAGAAACGTTAGTACGCCGGCTAAATGCTCAGCGGTATTTTGCCTGTCTACGTTTTGAGTTCAAATACCGCCGAATTCGATTTTGCCTTTCACTCTTTCGGGGATCGCGAAAATTAAGTACAAGATGCATACCGGAGTCGATCTAATCGACTAGCCCGCTCCCCAAACATTTCGGACCTTGTGCCTAAAGTAGAAAAGAATATTTGTCACTTATGAGGCAGCGAGCTGGCAGAAGCGTTAACACGCCAGGCGAAATGCTTAGCAGTATTTCGTCTGCCTTTGCATTCTGAGTTCAAATTCCGCCAAGGTCGACTTTGCCTTTCATCCTTTCGGGGTCGATTAAATAAGTACCAGTTACGCACTGGTCTCGATGTAATCGACTTAATCCCTTTGTCTGTCCTTGTTTGTCCCCTCTATGTTTAGCCCCTTGTGGGCAATAAAGAAATAAATATACATACATACATACATACACACACACACACGCGCACATCAACTACCAATATAGTTTCTATGTGGGTATAAGAACTTAGGATTGGAAAGCAAAATGTCCTTCAATGTCTTCTGTCTATGACACGCTAACTCCAACCACCATGATGTCAAATTTAGGTGCATACCTGACATTGATTTTATCATAGTTACATATAACTGGAGAAATCTACCTTGAAGTTCTCATCGCTAACTCAAAGTCAAAGTCAATATTGATTATGGTTATAGATTACTGACAATAACCATTTTTTTCCACAATATTCCTGGATAACTGCTTTCTATAGTAGTGATTCCAAAAATATTGGCCTCGTCGTGAAAGTATGGACACACAGAAAGACAGGTAGATGGATTGATGCATAGAACGAGTCAGATTGTCTGTCTGAGAGGAGACAGACTGACAGCTGTCCGACAGACACACAAACAATGTCTCACTGAGAAAGACAGACAACTAAAGAGGCTGTAGTAGAAGACACTTGCCCAAGGTGCCACGCAGTGGGACTGAACCCAGAACCATGTGGTTGGTAAGCAAGCTCCTTACCACACAGCCACTCCTGTTTATTTTATTGTCTTGAAATAGTTCTGCACTGATCCAGGCGATATGCGATCAAAATCGGTCCTTCTGTGACCACCCAGCCGTTGTTACAAATACATATGACTGTACCACCCTTGTCATATTCCAGACAATACAGAGCCATTTGAGGTAGACTTAGCTGGTGTTTCTTGCATGCATATCATAGACTGAGTATCTCTACAGTCAACTGAAGATTTTTATGTGTACTGTGTATTGCGTAACTAATTCTACGTTGATTAATTTTGATTAATAATTGACCGAGTATATTCTTAATTAGTATTTGATAAAAATAAATATAACTGATACCCCACTCCCAGAACAACAGTTTATTTCTAGCTTGATTAGAATAATTAATAGATTTAGTTTTATACCCAAATGTAACCGAGGAAATTGCCAACGAGGAGTATTTTTCAAAAATTTAATTTGATTGTTAATTAATATCTCAAAATGAAAATTACCACATGATTATTGAAATTAGAAAGCAAAAAAAAAAAAAATAAACGAATTTCTCAGCAATATAACCGATTAAATTATTTCTGTAAATTATTAGGTGGATGTGGGATTTAAATTTTGTATTTATAATTAATCAGAAAATTTGAGAACCAATTAATTAGTATTGGATTTCAAATTAGATGGTTACCATATACACATGTATGTATATATATATATATATATATATATATATATATATATATATATATATATATATATATATATATATATATATATATATATATATATGCGAGTGTGTGTATGTGTGTGTGTAAAATGTGTAAGTGTGTGTGTATGTATGTATGTATGTATATATGTACTTATATACATATAAAAGTACACTCGCATATACAAAAGTACAGACACATTCATACACACATTCATATATATATATATATATATATATATTATGTGTGTATGTATGTATATGTATGTATATATATATATTTATGCATGTATATATATATATATATATATAT
>NC_069001.1:9776174-9778135 GCF_001194135.2 Octopus bimaculoides | reverse complement strand
TATATATATATATATATATATATTATGTGTGTATGTATGTATATGTATGTATATATATATATTTATGCATGTATATATATATATATATATATACATGTATGTATATATACTAGAATGTGTGATGTTAGTGTCTGTGCGTAACATTTCATATGATTATGTTTGAGATACACTTCGGTATCAAATGGGGGCTATTAGGTTAATATCTGTATGTTGTTTGTTTTGTTTTGCTATTACCATACAGTATGGCATGTACCGACGAATATCGTATAAAATCTTATAATGTTTTATTGAATATAAACAGCTATTTGATTGATATTCTATGGAACGAGCTTTGGATGCCAGTCGTGTAATGAACTATTTTGCCACAGAACCCAGCCACGTATTTCTCAGTTCGATACGATATCTAGTTGGGTACTTTCTGTAAATGCCTTGTCTGATAAATATTTAGTATGTCTGAAAGTTAGAGAAAGTTAGGTAAAAGTATTTTCTCTAGTGTAACGTCTCATAAGGGCCGGGTTCCCAGTTTCTGAATTTTTGTGGCATATATACTCTCCACCTGGACGAGACCCCGGTCCATCGTAGGGTTACTCATTTTTACCAGCCATTTCATCTGAAACAATTTTGGCAAGATGCGCCAACCGGATAGCCCCCATTGTTGAGGTGATACAGAAGCTTTTGCGGCTGAAGCATTTTTAGCATGACACATCCCAACTGCATTCAGCCAATTCGTCAACCGTGACCAGCAGTGTTTAATAGGGTCAGCTGAAACTACTGTTACGGCAGTCTCCTTAAATCTGAAATGACAAAAGGTGATATGTCAGCTTATTAGATGTATAGTAATGTTATACTAAAATTACAGTGGTTAAGGCAGCGGACATGCGATCATAGGATCGCGGTTTCGATTCCCAGACCGGGCGCTGTCAGTGTTTATTGAGCGAAAACACCTAAAGCTCCACGAGGATTCGGCACGGTATGGTGGCGAACCCTGCTGTACTCTTTCACCTCAATTTTCTCTCACTCTTACTTCCCGTTTCTGTTGTGCCTGTAATTCAAGGGGGTTAGCCTTGTCACACTGCGTCACGCTGAATATCCCCGAGAACTACGTTAAGGGTACACGTTTCTGTGGAGTGCTCAGCCACTTGCACGTTAATTTCACGAGCAGGCTTTTCCGTTCATCGGATCAACTGGAACCCTCGACGTTGTAAGCGACGGAGTGCCAACAACAAACAACTAAAATTACAATTGGCTAAAAGAGTTCTAATTGTCTCTCCTATAAAAAATCTCTAAACTTCTGGAATAAACCTCGTAAATCTGTAGAGCGTTTCATTACATTTAGCTCTCATAACTGGAGATATATCATTTCTGTAAATTGGCTGTCATGTTTGTGTAATGTAAACAATTCTCTAATGAAGCAGACATTTTTATGTAACTGTTAACTAGTTAACAATTTATCGGGAAAATATTTCATGATGTATTATTGAAAACAGATACGAAAAATACACCGAATACACATACATAATCTTACATGTATACGAGAGGTTGCTGAAAAGTTCTTGGCGTTAATGGTGTCCCAAAACGCCTGGTTGGAGGAGCAACATTTCCAGTGCTTTTACAAGGCTTAGAAAAATTGAAGGGCCGCTGTAATAAATGTGTGAATCTGCGAGGGGAATATTTTGAGTAAAATCATAATTGACTGATCTTTTTATATTTTCTTCTACCCAAAGCCTGCAACTTTTCAGGACACCCTCACTCGTATATATAATTATATGAACATATATATATATATATATATATATATATATATGTGTGTGTGTGTGTGTGTGTTTCAGTCATCCAGTAATCTGACTGTGGCCATGCTGGGGCACCTGCTTTAGTCGAGCAAATCGACCCCAGGACTTATTCTTTGTATATATATATACGGTGGTGCACCAGCATGACCGCAGCCACTTGGCTGAAACACA
>NC_069001.1:9769584-9775191 GCF_001194135.2 Octopus bimaculoides | reverse complement strand
TATATATATATATATATATATATATATATATGTGTGTGTGTGTGTGTATATGTATATATGTATATATGTATACATATATGTATATATGTATATATATGTATGTATATATACATCATACATGAGTGTGTTTGTGTGTGTGTATATGAGTGTGCGTGTGTGTGTGTGTGTGTGTGTTTCTATGGGTATGTGTCGTTGTGTCGCTGTTTGTGCCCTTATCACAGCTTGACAACCGTTGCTGGGTTGTTAATGTTCCTATAACCTAACGGTTTGGCAAACGAGATCCAGAGACAATAAGTACTAGGCTTTAAGATATAAGTCCTGAGGTTGATTTGTTCGATTAAAGCCCACAAAAACATGTGCTCCAGCATGGCTGCAATCAAATGACTAGAGCATGTAAAACAATGTGACCCTATATACACACATATACATATATATGTGCATATATACATAGACCTATATAGATCTGTTATGCGTGTATGTGTGTACGTGTTTTTAAAATATGTTTTTCCTACGAATTATCTACCGATTGCAGTGCTGAATTTCAAACATGAGTTTAACAGCAAATAATTCTTACTTCAATGTAAATGCTATAGTAATTGCAGATGTGAAAAGTGCATAAAGTCTAGATTAGAGAATTTTGATGTTACTACGGACACTTCGATTCAGCTTAGGTTACTGCTTTGCTGAAGTTATTCCTCTTAAATTAATTAAATAAGTATTTCCCGAATATATGTAGTGCCTTACAACAGGATGACTTTTTTTTTTCACTACCATTGATTCCACTGCGTTTGATATAGAACTTGGAAAACTTGTAGGAATTACTACCTCACTATCACACCATCATATATAACCGTCCTCATCATCATGATATTTCAATATCTGTTTTCTAAGCTGGCATGGGTTGGATGGTTTGACCAGAGTTGGTCAAGAAGGCCAGAGGCTTGCACCAGTGTAGAGTCTGACTGGCTTGGTTTTTACGGCTGGATGTCCTTCCTAATGCTTTCTACTTGATACAGGCACAGCTGCTATTACGTGGAGCCAGCACTAGTGCCTTTTATGTGTCGCCAGTACGGGTGGTTTTTTAGTGGCACCTCGGCAGGTGACGTAGCACTGACAATTCTTCTGTGGAGAACAGGTCTTTTTGAGTATAGCAAGGCACGTTTGATAGAAAAATACAAATGGTTAATTTTCTTGAGCTTGTTCTAAATTTTAACCATTGTCATTATTTCCCCCACCTTAATAAACTTAATGTATCCTTATAGAAAATAAATAATTTTATCTAAACTAAATCTATAATTATTAAATATTCTCGTAAGAGACATCGCAATCGAAATTTTGAATCTCAATTAATGAAAGAACATTAAAAGATAATGGTTCCTATTTTAATGAGACCTTAATGAGAAGTAATGATCACGAGAAGATAAAATATATACCTAACACGAAATGAATGATATAGCTGCATATACTTTAGTAATTTTTAAAGTAACATCCACATGTGCCGTACTGATGAAAACGATGTCGTTTCCTCTCTAACTACAGATCATTTTCTTACTTCAAAACATCAGTGTTTCCCATTTGGAAATACTTTTAAGAACAATTTACTGCAATATCAAGTTGAAATATTGTAGAGTAACAAGTATAAAAATCCTTCGCACTGTAGGCTCAATGCCTGAAATTTTGAGAGAGAGAGAGAGAGAGAGCTAGTTGATTGCATCGGTCCCCGGTGCTTAATTGGTACTCATTTTATCGACCTCGAGAGGATAAGAGGATAAGTCGACCGCGGTGGCATTTGAACTAAGACCACGAAATCGGAAGAAGCATCGCTAATCATTTTTTCCGGCACGGTAATGATTTTGCCAGCTGACCACCTTTAAAAATAATAATGATGATGATGATAATTATTATTATAATAATTTTGATAATAATGATAATAATTTTTGTGGCACGGGCAGCTTGCGGGAAGGGGATTAAGTCGATTACATCGACCCCAGTGCGAAACTGGTACTTATTTTATCGACCCCGATAGGATGAAAGGCAGAGTCGACCCCGGCGGAATTTGAACTCAGACCGTAGCGGCGGGCAAAATACCATTAAGCATAATAATATATATATATATATATATATGAGAGTGTGCGTGGAGAGAGAGAGAGAGAGAGAGAGAGAGAGTGTGTGCAATTCCTCGACTATCGCAGGTGTTACTGCGATAAATGAAAATCTGCGAAGCAGAAACAGTACTGTACAGTAAGTTTTTTTTTTTCGTTATAATTTGTATACATTTATTGCATTATAAACGCAAGCCAACACCTCAGAGGAATCGACGTAAACTTAAATAATAATGCACGTTAAATGAATCGCAACTGTAGGGGAACCGCGACAGGTGAACCGCGATATGGTGAGCGATTACTGTATATATATTTATATATATATATACATGCACACAGACACACACTCAAACATTTACACATGCGTATATTTTATGTATTTGGGTTTCCCTGTCTTCTATGCATGCTTAAACAATTGTGGAATAACCATTATCCTTTCCACTAGCTGTTTTTAGACACGTTATAATATTAAAACGTTACGATTAACTTCGTCGTTTTTCAGTTATATATTAACTATAAAAATATTTTAATACATAAACATTCACAGAACATATACGTGTGTGTGTGTGTCTGTGTGTACATTATCAAACATGTTATTAACCGGATATATATGTTTAAATTTATTTAGATGTTCAAGTTGGATTCAATCATGAAAAACGTCATTTAAACAGACCTTAAAATTCCATTACTGCTAACCACAATTAACACACACAAATTCCTTATAATTACAAATTGCAAATTTTTTTTCAGCTTCCAGCATATATTTCGTACATTTCCTTATATTATGATAATTCTTTTTTCAAAAAGTAAATCGACTTTTCAATCGCACTAAACCATGCGGCGATAAAACGCTTAGTTTCACTATATTATATTTCATAAGTTATCATTAAAACTGTTGGTAACAGAATATTTTTTCATTAACTGTTACATTACCAAGTTAGTACATTCATCATACTCTTTATTTCTTTTAAACGATTTGCCATCTGGTCATTAATTAGTTCTACTTGAATAAAACTTTTAAGATAAAAAGGAAAGCCTAATTTTAGCCTAATTTAAAAGTACCCCGTCTCCGTCACAACCCCTTTTTGTATACACGTATGTGGGCTTATAGGAGTGTGTATGTGTGTGTGTAAAGAAAAATATGGATACATATATAGCTTAACGAACAGCACGATAAACGAAAACTATTTAAAATATGCAGTAAACAATAATATTTCAGAAACCGTAATTTTACATAAACTATAATTTGTTTTAATCTATATTAATTTATTATAAATCGTATACATCTATTTGATATGGCGAAATTTTCTATCATATAACAAAATCCAGTAATAACAACAACCACAATAATATTGGGTTGTCCGGAAAATTCGTGCCGATTTTTAAAGGAAAGAAAGGGTCAATAAATACTTGCCATGACATTTTTAATCAACCAAATATAAATCAATTTGTTGCACAATGCGTCTCCATCGTACCTTTAACTTGAAAATATCCTCTTCCCCGAATTGAAGTGGTTCCATGGCAAATGAGTCGAAAGGTAAGCTACTATAAATCGGCACGAACTTTCCGGACAACCCAATAGCAATATCAATAATAATAATAATAATAATAATCCGTTCTGCTAAAGGTACAAGGCCTGAAATTTTGGGGGAGGGAGGGAGTAAGTCGATTATATCCATCCCCAGTATTCAACTGATATTTAATTTATCGACCCTGAAAGGATGAAAGACAAAGTCGACCTCGGCGGAATTTGAACTCAGAATGTAGCGACGGGCGAAATACCGCTAAGCATTTCGTTCAGCGTGCTAACGATTCTGTCAGCTCGCTGCAGGAAGTTGAAAATTAAGTATGGTAAATCTAAATGATCGAGAAACCGTGTTGGAAGCCCTAAGTTGAAATCTTATCGAAATAATATTTGCATTTCATTTCCCACAAAGAAATCTCATTAACCTTTTTATATTAAAGTCTACAAATTAGTACCAGTCATACAACGGGGTATATTCTTTTCTACTCTAGGAACAAGGCCAGAAATGTTGCGGGAAAGGACCTGTCGATTAGATCGACACAACTTGTACTTAATTTATCGACACTGAAATGACGAAATTCAAAGTCGACTTCGGTAGAATTTGAACTCAGAAAGTATACAACGGGTTACATTAAATCAATTATATCTCCCATCTCTCGCTGCCTCTCTACAGATGTGCTGCCCTGCACCAATATAAGACACAAATCGATAGCATATTATATCATATCAGTGCAAGTCTTATAGTTGGGTGGTTTTCGTAATGTGCATACATCAGCATGTTGTGGACCGACAGTTAAAACTTGATCTTTCAAAACATTCGGATTCTCGTCCCTTGCAGGAATACAAACTTTAGTAAACAAATATATTTTCGCCAACGCAGTAAACCACCAAAAGTCTTTTCGAATTTTGTTTTGATTTGCTGACCTTTTTACACTTCAATTTAAGACATTGCCCCGGAACTTGACCTTTGTGTAGAACGATTTTTTGCTGACAGACAACTTTCGCTAGCTATTTCTCCCACTCAACATATTTAAATATTAAGACACATTTGTTTATCTTCAATCAGTTTCCTTTTCTCCATCATAATACGTTTAAGATCATTTTCTCCATGACTAATCAACAGAACTTTCGCGCAGGAATGTACGCAATTATTCTTTGTTGTTTGTGTTGTTCTTATTTGCTATTTCAGAGCTTCAGATAACTAATGAAGATAATTAAAAAGATTGTAAAAATTAAATAGATATCAGCCGAAATTGATGCTATCGGGAATAGAAATCAAGCAGAAGTTAATATATCTGCTTATTAGGCCAATAGGTATTGCTTCTCTATCATTTAAGGCGGCGAGCTGGCAGAATCATTAGCACGCCGGGCAAAATGTTTTGCGGTATTCCACCCGTTTTCATGTTCTGAGTTCAAATTTCGTTGTGGTTGACTTTGCCTTTCATCAATTCGGGGTCGATAAAATAAGAACCAGTTGATCATTGGGATCGATGTCTTCCACTCACCCCGCGCCCTGAAATTGCTGGTTTTCGGTCAAAATTAGAAATCAATATTAGTTACATTATTTACATTTGACGGATATTTGTTCTCATCTTGTTTGTTGTTAATACAACGTTTCGGCTGACATACCCTCCAGCCTTCATCAGGTGTCTTGGGGAAATTCCGAACCTGGGTCCTCATTCCTAAGGTATTTTTCGATGTAATTATTATTATTCATGTCACTGCCTGGAATCGAACTCGGAGTCTTGGGGTTAGTAGCTCGTGCTCTTAACCATATGCCCGTGGGCAATTATGGAGTGAATTTTAGGGCTTATAAATCTAATATTTTCCTATCCTTCCTTAATATCGGTTCCCATATCTGCATCCCGGGGGGAGGGGGACCCGACTGTGTTCCGGCATGCTCGGGCGGTGGAGGCGGAGCCGTGGTAGACAGTCGGTGGGGGAGTGTGCTGCACGTTTCTGGAAGCGAGGCTTTCATAG
>NC_069001.1:9764895-9768115 GCF_001194135.2 Octopus bimaculoides | reverse complement strand
TATATATAGATATAAATTCACTTATGCATCTTTTAACCTCTCCCTTCTTCTTCTTCAGACTCCTTGCCTTTCGTTCTCATTCTCGCTTCTTCTATAGAGCATGACGTGATATATAATATAAACACATGTGCCAGGAGTGTAATACTCGTGTTTGTAACATATAGTTCACCCGATATCGAGCTATTCGATAATATCTTGTGTTTACCATTCATCCAACACCAGTCCTAAACAATGGTTATGAAAACCCTTCGGCCTTAATCCCTCTCTACTCAACCACCAACTTCTCTGTCTCTCTCTCTCTCTCACTCTGATTATATTCATATATACACAGATCGAACACAAACACTTATCCACACACACACACACACACACACACACACACACAGAAGTCATTCTGTATTTCTTTCTCCCTTTACTTGTTGTTTCCAACTATGTCTATCAAGGTTCAAGCCCATCTGAAGCACCATTCGTTTAGTAAAAGTCATGATATTTATCCCGGTTAATTTGAGTGTTTTGGCATTCGAAACACTTCAACGTGTTTTCATCATTATTTCTTATTTCTCAACCAAACATTCGATCCGTTTCCAGTATTCGCTGATATTTTCCAGCTTCTCTTCGCTTTTATATCTCACTGAGATATTCTGCACTTCTCCTCCACTTTGAAATGTCATCATCAAGCTTAAGGCCAATATCAAAGAAATGATTTGTTTATTTTAGACTGAAACTTGTCATAACAAGTCTTAATGTCTCGCGCTTGCAAATAAATAAATTAATAATAATAAATGATATTCATTTGAAAGGCAGGTATCTGTGTTCGAACAACACAGATTCTGTCTTTTAGTTTATAGTTATTGATGTACATCTTTAATCATATGTTACTATCGTAAACACGTGATGTACCTATTAGTCGATGAGTCTCGAGAATTATTTATAACAGGCGTAGCTGTGTGGTAAGAAGCTTTCTCCCCAACCACATGGTTCCGGGTTCAGTCCCACTGTGTGACACCTTGGGCAAGTGCCTTCTACTATAGCCTCGGGCCGACAAAAGCTTTGTGAGTGAATTTGGTAGACGGAAACTGAAAGAAGCCCGTCATATGTGTGTGTGTGTGAGGGCGCATGCCTTACTGGTTAGCGTGTTGCACTCACGATCGTAAGATCGTGGTTTCAATTCTTAGAGTGGGTGATGAGTTGTGTTCTTGAGCGAAACACTTCATCTCACGTTGCTATGCAATCACTTTGGCCAACTTTATGTTGGCTCGTGTTCTGATAGAAGAGGTAATTCTTGCGTCTTGGAACTGCTAAGCCGCTTAGAGCTATCACTTCTTCTATTCTCATTAGTAGGGCTGGGAGTAGCCATGAGACGTTGATCTCGGACGGGATCTCTTCTATTGTGACATTTGATGTGCCCCTGCCTAAGTATGTTGGCAGCAACACAATGTTTGTTGTTCTCAAAGGTTGTGCTGAGTGTGTTTTTGCTTCCTCTTCACTTTTGAAATACACTACTACCGTGGCAAAGCGTTTGCCCCTGGTCAGGTATTCTATGTCCTGCCAGATCGGCTGTAGATATTTTTCTATAGCTTCTTTTGGTGCTTTGTCTAGTTTCTTTTCCTATACGACTTTTTTTTTTTTTTTTTTTTGCAGTTTCTTGTATGATTTCACTCGGGAGGGTGGCTTTTACGTTGTATTCCTCCTTTGAAAACATGTTTTGCAGCTGCAGTAGCACACTTCGGTCAACACACAATTTTTCTTTTTTTCCACTCTGGCTGCAAAATGAATCTTTTTTGCCGGTTCTACAAGTTTTCCTCCCGTCGGCATACTTAATATTTCAGTTATTTTGTTTTTATCCTCTGCAGAGGAAGTATTCATTTTCAACAAAATAAATTTGTGGAAAAACGCCACAAAAAGTCGGCCGTGTGTTTTCTGTGCAAGTAAATATAATATACGGAACTTAAACAATAACCGCGTGATTATCCACCTCAACGTATCTAATACAAATTTCTGGACAGAGCAAAATTTATAAGAACGAGTGAGGAAAACAGAATACTTAACTCCAGCCTGTCACAACTTTATTTCTAATTACGAAGTCTTAGTATAAAGTATTAGTATAAATTTCTCTACAGTCATTTCAATCAGTTAATCCCAACAAGAGGTTTTCTTTCCAGATATTGCATATACAGAATTCTAAAATATATAAGTTTTTCTCAATGTCCCATAAGTCTCCATTATTTACCCTATTTCCTAACGGACGTCAATGTTTAGCTTCTAAACTCCAATCGCTACAAGATAATGAACGTAAAACATTCTATTTAAGGGGGGAATGAAAAAACAATTCCATAAGGTATATGACAAAGTTTTTCCTGAGTTTCTATCATAAATTGCAAGTCATGGCATGGTGTATTCGACATTTTAGTATTGAAGACGCCAGAAAATATTGTCAAACTAGATGACCCTTGAAACAGATTTTGATAAACTTTTAAGCTGGAACTTTATAAGCGATTAAAAAATAATCGCCATTTGTCGATAATGTCAAACACTTACACAAAACTGTAAAGAGTGAATTTAACGCAATTATCGGTTTCAAAAATAAACTGAATTACACGTGGACAATTTAGATCACCGATACATTTATTTCAAAAGGTACAATTCTATTTCGCATTTCATGTAATTAACCGTATAGGTAAAATTTCACAGAAACAATTTTTAAATGTTTTAAACAAAAGAGCGGTTTTTAAACAAAAGCCACCATATATGAAGCAATACATTAAATTATTAGAAGGGTTCGAATTATTAATAGAATTTATTAAATGGCCAGATTTCTTTCCTCGTCACCGCTTTCTTCTACACCAGTAGCTTCCTGGTATTGCTGATACTCACCTCTATCATATTAGATAACAATGCCGCATTCAGCAATATTTATTCTTCACTTTCCGTATTTCAATCCCAAACTGTCCATTATTATGATTTCATAACTACTCTTCATTTTCCGTACAACACACACACACACACATACACTTGCATGAATATATCTATATACGTGTGTGTGTATATATATATATATATATATACACACACATATATATGTATGTATATACATCTATGTATAGATTTGTTTATATATAAATATATATATATGTATGTATAGATTTATATATATATATATATATATATGTATGTATAGATTTATATATATATATATATATATATATATATATATATATAT
>NC_069001.1:9762801-9764450 GCF_001194135.2 Octopus bimaculoides | reverse complement strand
TATATGTGTGTATATATATATATATATATATATATATATATAGATTTATATATCTATATATATATATGAATAGATTTATATATGGGCATGCATGTATACATATCTATATGTGCGCCTATGGCTATATATATATGCATATGCGTGTGTGTGTGAGCCTGTGTATGTATGCAGACATGCATGCCTTTGTGTATTGACTTTTTCTTCAGCCATTACTGTCCATTAGCATTCATCTATTTCTTAATAAATAAGCCTCTCTCCGGATTATAATCTCTCATCTCTTCTTATGATACATTAGTTTTGTTTTATTTCTATCTTGCATTTATTTATTTCTTGCAACGCATCTTTTACACATTCTCTACAACGCCTTGTCGCTTTGCTCCGTTGAGCCTTCCTTTCTGTTTCGTGATCGTGTGAGTGTCTCCTCGCGTCTCTTGTTCTATTCGTAGCACTCTAGCATAAACGTTGTGGAATCGCTTCGTATTTTGGAGGGGTGATATGTTTGAAATATATTCTTTTTAGCTTTTGTCATTTATGCGTTTTTGGCCATTGATCTGCGGCTATGCCGAGGCTCCGTCTTGAATGGATTACGCGAAGAAGTCAACATCAATACCTGTACTCTTTTACTTGTTTCAGTCTTTTGACTGTGGCCATGCTGGAGCACCGCCTTTAGTCGAGAAAATCGACCCCAGGACTTATTCTTTGTAAGCCTAGTACTTATTCTATCGGTCAATTTTGCCGAACTGCTAAGTTACGGGGACATAAACACACGAGCATCGATTGTCAAGCGATGTTGGGGGGACAAACACTGACACACAAACACACACACGCACACACACACACACACACACACACATATATATATATATATATATATATATATACATATACACGACGGGCTTCTTTCAGTTTCCGTCTACCAAATCCACACACAAGGCTTTGGTCGGCCCGAGGTTATAGTAGAAGACACTTGCCCAAGATGCCACGCAGTGGGACCGAACCCAGAACCATGTGGTTGGTAAGCAAGCTACTTACCACACAGCCACTTCTACGCCTATAATTATTCTATTGTTCTCTTTGGTGAACCTCTGATGCTAAGGGGACGTAAATAAAACAGCACCAATTGTTAAGAGGTTGTGCAGTGACGAACACCAAAAGACATGCGCGCACACATACACACGCACACACACACATACACACGCACACACACTCACGATATCCTATGAATATGGTGAGGTGGTCCTATAAAAATAAATATGCCGAAACATACGTTGCAATGCGTTAATAAAATTATAAAATCTCCACCCGTGAAGTGTTTCTCATAATTAGTGTATTTATTCTTCGCTACACAGAGAACCGCATATGTAACAATGCCATACAGTTAATTCGGCATGTTGAGAATAATATATTGCAGCGCGCAAGAAATTGCATAGGAGGTATTATGAGAGCACAGGTAGACAAAGATGTATGTGTGCTAAGTAGCTTGCTTACCAACCACATGGTTCTGGGTTCACTCCTACTGCGTGGCACCTTGAGCAAGTGTTTTGTACTACAGCTTCGGGTCGACCAAATCCTTGTGAGTGGATTTGGTAGACGGGAACTGAAAGAAGCCCGTCGTATCTATATATATATATATATATATATATATATAT